>NW_017308699.1:57269-101051 GCF_000935625.1 Nanorana parkeri
GGTTGATTTACTAACCTTATAAACACACCACGAACATGTATACACATCTGTAGTGTGTTCCCTCCCAGCATGATCTATGGGTGGAATCTAAACACCTTTGTAATGTGTACACACCCAGCAGGTGTGTTGTGCAAAGCCCTGAATGAATTCCAAGATGTTGTTGGGTTAATTAGCTCTACATTGTGTTGCGTTGATGAATGCAGGAATGTAAATGCATGAGCTAACCATTTTTGTCTAAACTGTGAAGCAGCATTATATATGCATCATTTTTCCATATATGGCATTAGTGGAAATATGCTTTTAGAGACTTTTTGGTTGATAAATACGTTTTGCTGTGTGAAAATCACACGCACCTGGTGCATGCGTGTGTTTAGGTTAGTAAATCACCCCCAAAATGTTTGAAAAAGTTAGAAAATTTATTTTTCGGTTTGGGCACGACATTTTTTTTTCTTTCCGGTTTTAACATTTTCATTTCGGGACACCTCTAATCCCCATTGAGTTAAGTGGGTGCTGCACGTACGGCAAATACAGGAAAAGTAGCTCATGTTGCAAAATCTGCTACTCGCATCCAAATGTTCTTTTTCTGCGTGTTTTCACTTGCACCAACGCATGGGGAAAACCGTGCATTTTCTGGCCACTTTTGGGTTGCCATTAACTAGTAATGGCACCACAAGCGTGGTGCATGTTTTGGACATGTCCCGCGTACGTGTGGCTAAGCTTGCGAGTTTGCTGTGTGTTAGCAGAATGCAATGGTGTGAACGAGGACAGGTATTTTCATAATTTCCGGAGTTTTAAAAGGAATTAGAAGAGCAAAAGATTATATGCTGTTAAGGGCGAACTTTTAGGCCTCATTCACACAGCCGCGCATATACGTCCGTATTGTACCATATGCAAATAAATGGCTCCATACACATAGCCGCGTATGGAGCCGTATATTTGCGTAGCGTAAACATGGGCAAAAACAGAATGGAACCAAGATGCGTCCGGGCAGCGTATTTATATGTATTTTACACGCATGCGCATGTTTACGCGTACCGTTCATTAACATTTCTATTAGGAATGATGCATTCTGGGAATGCAAATAGTGCACGCACATACGCTGGTATATATGCGCATATACGTAATACAATTTTGCTCGCGTTGTGTGTGAATGAGGCCTTAAGGCAAGTAGAGCTGCAGCTAACGATTATTTTCAAAATCGATTAGTTAAAGCCACTTAAAGTGTATCAAAACCAAGAATTTAAAATATTACAGCTTAGGACTCCTTAGATGTGGTGGTTGAATTAGTTTTCTTTTTCAGGTTAAGAACATTTTTAGCAAGTACAGAAAAATACCTGTTGATCTTGTAACTTCCTGTGAGCTTAAGAGACAGCAACAACAATGTTATCTATCTTGTATAAACTACTAATCCTATCAACTACCATCTAATGGAGATGAGCAAAGGCATTGAGTTTAAACTATAGTCCTGATGGGCAGGATTTTCAGGTGAAAATTATGCCTGGAAAAAAGAATTCTAATGAAACCCCTACATCTAAGGACTGGTAAGCTGCACTATATAAAGAGGGGATTTTTAAAACAAACTGGAGCAGTTGCCCATGGCAACCAATCGGCTTATTTCTTTCTTTTTTTAAAGGTTAACTAAAAAGAGATGATTGGTTACTATGGGTAACTACTCCGTATACTCTTCTCCAATTTTGATAAATTCCCCCCAGAATGTTTATTTTTGGGTTAAGGTATGCTTTATGGTATTAAAATATAACTATGGCCAAAATAAACAATGACATTCAGCAGAAATCTCCAGTGTAAAAGATTGTATTACTTGTTGAACCTTGCCTTAGATCTGTCAACAATCTGCTTTCTGTACTGGGGTGACAACTCTGAAGTACAATTGTACAACGGTGTTAGGTCCTGTTCACTAGAGCT
Source organism: Nanorana parkeri (assembly GCF_000935625.1). NCBI lineage: Eukaryota > Metazoa > Chordata > Amphibia > Anura > Dicroglossidae > Nanorana > Nanorana parkeri. The sequence continues at coordinate 59,193 of NW_017308699.1, forward strand.
GCAGCTAACGATTATTATCAAAATCCGATTCGTTAGTCGATTAGTTAGTCGATTATTAAGTTTGATTAATCGGTTAATCGGATAAAAAAATTAAAAATAAAAAGGTTGACAACTTTTTCAATTGATTATGTCGATTAGTTGTTGCAGCCCTACTGTTCACACTGTCCGTTTTCTGTGCTGACCTAATCCATATGCTCCTGCACTAAAAATGCATCCCAATGTATCCCTATGTGTTTTATGGGCTACAGTTCTCATGTGCGCAGTGCGTTCAGGTTACGACAGAAAAAATACTGCATGTCACATTTTATCCGGTCCGAAAACGCACTGCACTGCAGCTAACATACTGACAGCCCCTCTCCAGCAAAAAAAAACAAAAATTTTTTTTTAACTGGAACGCATCAAAAACACATAGCACCGCGTCTGCGGACCGGATCAGGACCTGAAAATCATGTGAACAGGCCCTGAATCTTAGACGGACACGTCGTTTTAAACAGACTGAAAGTAAAACCTTCCCCTGACCACTTTCTAAATGTGTGTCTGTTTGGAGTGAAATCACCAGCACATCATATACTCAAACTTGAGCATTTTATAAGTCATGTAAAAAGCAGTGCGTTTCAGGGCAGAACAGTTGCAAATAATAGCAAAATCTTAAAACTCCAGGGTCAATAACCAACGAGATGAATCCCCAACCCAAACACAAGCCACCCCATATCCATGAAACTTCTGAAACGTTTCAAAGATTTTATTGTGTTGATTATCATTTTCGGAACAAGTTCTGAGAATTCAATTTTTTTTAAAAATAGGCAGACTTATATCTAGGGGCTGTGGCTATGTGCTATTTTATACCTTCTTTAGGCAGAAGCCTAAAGAAGGTATAAAATAGCACATGATGCTATGATCTGTTATTCTGGTGATGTTGCTGGGTGACATACGGGTAAGATGGGTTTGGCACTTTAGGAATTAGGTGATCCTTTTCTTTGGTATGGAATTGTTGAAATGCGCTGGACATGGGGGTGGGTCGAAAGGATAGTCACGGGCACACCAGGATCCACCTTCACTCCGTCTTTCGATAAACATGGTATCACATGAATTGTAATGTTTTGTAACCACATGTCATCATGGCAATCAGGCAAACAATGCCCTATCATAAGGTGCATCCTGATGTGCTGGTGACTAGCCATTTAATGAAGGCTAGAGTTTTCAGATTGTGTCTCTATCTGCCTGAGGAAAATGTTGGTTAGAACTCCTAAATGTCATACTGCTTGTTACGGGACTATTAAATTGCTCCTGTTTGATTAGAAGAATGGCACCATCCATTGTGAATCATTGCAGCATGCACGTGGAAGGTTGAGAAGCTGTTTGGAATACAAAATACTTGAGACATGCTACAATAATTTCCGTTCTAAATCTATCCCATACCTACAAAACCACAGCGTGGAGGGGCGAGCCAGGTAGCCAACACAATGTTACTGTCAGATACCCACTATTATTCAGCCAGCTTAGCTCCTCACTAGAGTGCCGATTGATAGTGCGGGCAGAGGGACAAGTAAGTTGACTCCTTACTTTTTCAGGGCGGGTCAACACCATTTTCTGGACCAAATCTGGTCCGGAAAATAGTGCAAACCTGCCGCAGTTCCAGTGTATTCCAGACCAGACAAAATGAGACATGCAGTTTTTTTCTAGCATAGGGATACATTAGGATGCATTTTGGGTCTGGAAACAATATGGTTTGGTCTGGTCTGGAGATGATGTGGTGTGAATGGGCCCTTAGGGAATACTTTTTGTCAACTTTGTAATGTGACAGTGCAAGCATCCTGCAAATAAGTAAGATTTACTAAAACTGGAACAGACACAATCTGGAGCAGCCGTGCACAGTAACTGATCAGCTTTCATAATCCGTTTGTTCACTTATGCATTGAAAATGAAAGATTGAAGCTGGTTGGTTGCCATGCATAGCTGCTCTAGATTTTCCTGCTCCAGTCTTAGTAAATTCCCCTCAATGTTTTTGGCTTTGTGTGTTCTTCCTTAAAGAACAATTTCATTTGTAGTGAAGTTGTATTTTAAGTAGACTCTTCACCCTCTCAGTGCTGCCCGCATAGTGAAATATTCATCCTTTCCGCTCCCAAGATCTTCAGTGTGCAGCCCAATCCATCAAGTAAATTGTCCTAGCCGAGTCCTTCCGACTGCACACATACACCACAGCCCCATTTATTCCTGTATATGATCCGTACTCTTGGCGGCCTCCAACCACCCAACAAAGTATGGACCATTCATAAGTATGCACTGGGATGTGTGCGCGAATGGGACCTAGCAAGAAATGTTTTTGCTTGCAAAGGCTTTGCAGCTTAAACAGGGCTGCACACTAAATATCTTAGGAGCATGGAGGAAAGTAAGTGTCTCATCATGTGGGCTGCGCTGAACGCGTTGTGGTTTACTTAACCAGTTGACATCCGGGGTGTTAAACCCCCTTCCCATCCAGGCCATTTTTCAGTATTCAGCGCTGCGGAGCTGCGGCGTCTCAGCTCACGGTATACTGAGCTTAGGGTAACGGGAGGACGCTAGTTTGTGTCCTCCCGTTACCCTAAGGAGAACTATGGGGAAAAACACTGACCCCATAGTTCTCCTTTTTAAGACAGCTTCACTAATACTGAACAAATTGAATACTCCCATCATTTAGCTGTGTCCTACTGAGCCTAAGGGGGTGAAAACTCCTTTACTTCTTCACTTGCCTCTACAGCTCTGTAAAGCAAGGACCGGAAAGTCAGGGTCTGTGCTTAGCAGGACGCAGTAGTGACATAGGGGTTGTCAGAAGGTTCCACAGCAGCCAGCCGAGCACTCGACAAATGAAACACCTGGAAGTGTCAGATAGCAGCAGTTACAATGAGAGTGAAGATCTAACATGCCAGGTTTAGAAGTGGGATTTGACCGTTAATGTCCGAAATTTGACCGAAATTTGACCGAACTTCAAAATGCATAGGGCAGGACTGCGCTGGACAGTACGGGGTAAGAACAGTACACCTGTACCGGCGGAGGGTAAGGACTGTTTGCTGAAAGGTAACTATAGCCGGGGGGGTTTTGGGTTTTGGGAGAGACGGGGGCCAGATTTGATCGGGTAAATCCATTTTCCCATATTACCTGGGAAAGTGAATTTGCCCTTTAATGCACATTGTGCGTGTGGGAGAGTTCTGCTGCCTCGCTACCACAATACGGCACAGTGAAATGGCGGCAGCACTCAATGCACACACACAATGTCCTATGCGTGCGTTTATTTGCATGCAGATGGCAGGGGCAGCAGGGTTTTTTTTTAATATATTGTCACTTTTTTTAAATATTATTTTGTACTTTTTCATAACTTTTTAAATTCCACACCCCTGCAGAAATAAGCTACATCTTCGTTAATAGTTAAGGTACTTGAATGCATTTTTAAGATTTAACTCCTGAGCTTAGTCACTTTAATCTTTTTAGACTGTCTCAATATGGCAACATCAGCAATAAACCTTTTACTGTAAACTCCATAACAAAGACTAGAGGCCACCATCTAAAATTGGTGGAGAAAAGATTTAATCACAAGGCATAGGGGCTTTTTTTTAGTTGGTGTGGTTAAGTCTGGAACTCGCTGCCACAAGCAGTGGTATCGGCTGAGAGTAATGAATTATTCAAAAAGCATTTAGACACCTTCCTCAGAGACCGTAACATACAGGGTTACAGGTACTCTTAAAAGCAGGATCACACAGGGACTCGTATACACACAAAGGTTGAACTTGATGGACCTGTGTTTTTCTTCAACCTCAAATACTATGTAATATCTGGCCAGTTTCAGTTTTATTGAATTAAGAGTATGGCCATATGCTGATGGTAATGATTTCCATTTAAAAGTGTAGATAAAGGGGAAAAAAATAACAAAAAATTTGGTTCAATGTAAGGTTGCCTCTTATTGAGGGAAATTGTACATTTCAGGCAAGGTTTTTTTTTTTTCCTAATAGTCATTCTAACCATTCTGTTCCAAAGAAGGCAAATATTAGTAGTGGATTTAAAATGAATCTGTAACTAAATATTTCAAACATATTTTGCAAAGAGTACCTGTGTATACTTTTACAAGTCTGCAAAATGTCTTTCATGGCCTCATCAAAAATGGCAATATTTGGCCCATATGTTGGTGATCTCTTGTGCAAACATGGTCTGCATGCTCAGCTTTTTGGAACTATTGGTATACAGTAGGGATGCACCAATGCTTTTCGAGTACCAGTGCCGATACTTGGCATTTTCATGAGAACTACCAGGGTTGCAGCGGTTGCATCTTGGACCTGGCTCTGGTGCTCCAGCACTTTCCTGAAATCATTCGTCGATATTGTTTTAGACAAACTGTCACATGACAATAAACAGAAATGTATGCGGAACTTGTAAGTACTTGGGCAAGTATCAGTACTGGTATCGGTGCATCCCTTTATTTATATTTGTAAAAACAAAATCCTACATTAAAACAGAGATGTACAAATCCCAGGAGCTCTGTGTCCTACTTACAAATGACAGCTGCCTCCTAACTTTTAGGAGGCAGCTGTCATTTGTAAGGAGCACACTGAAAAGTATCGGTACTTGTACTGAGTACTGTACTTGGTATCAGTGCAGCCCTAGTATACAGGGTATTGTACATTTTTGTGCAGTGTTTTCAGATATAATCTTTGTACAAGCTTATGTGTTAGTGCAGTATTTACACTTTTGCACTTTTAGCCTTTTGTTACTATCATATCTGTGCTGTTATACTGAGTGAGCCTTTATGATCTACATCTAAACCTCTTCTAAATATGTGATTAATTTTGTAGGACTCAAAAAAAGTAGCAAAAGTGGTAATTCGAAATGATAAAAAAAGAAAAATAATAGCTATGGGGAAAGAAAGTTTAATTGGGGCTAATTAGGGTTAACTAATAGTTAATAAGGAGTTAGCTGGAAATATGATTGTTTAAAGAAAAAACAATAGCTTGTAAAGTTTCTTTAAGTGAGGTCATTGTATTGATTTTTTTTTTCATTTGTAGATCACCTTTTGATATGTATGTTTAAAATAGTAAATACAATTTAACAATACATTGATTAATTGTATTTACTCAATGTCACTTGGAAACCGCAAGTGTCATTTTACTAAGAAGCAGCTGAATTTTGACGGCTGCTGCTGTGTAATAAAAAACTAGTCTTTTTTTTTAGGTATTTTCTTTCAATAGTGGAGTCTTACTTTGAGTCTGATGTCCCTCCAAAATGATGGCTGGTGCAGTCAGACGCTGATGTACCTTGTCCTTGGAGTTAAGCTTGTATCTCTTTGGAAGTTTCCCATGTCTCCTTTTTTCTGCCAATCGCACCTTCCTTCTGTTCTGGTGATGATTTCCATTTTGCAGCCTACATGAGGGCTACACCTCCATGGACCCTGAACTTCTTAATATTAATAATATTTGCAACTGTAGTTGCAGGAACGTCGAACACATTGAAGATGGTGTTAAAGCCAAAGGCATGCCAGGTATACGTGAGACTATTGCTTTTAATTTAATCAATTTCCAGGAGAATGGAAGCATTGTTTCTGTGAGCTCTAAGGGTACCAACGAATTTGGCCACATCTATAATTGCTGGTAATAGCAGGAGGAGCTGGGCTTTAGAGATGCATCCTTAAAATCGCGGTTGAAGTTTTTAAGACTTATCTCTAATGTTCTACATCCTGAAGTGGTTAAGATACACTGCCTGTCCAAAAACAGTCACTCACTCTAATATTTTGTTGGACGGCCTTTAGCTTTGATTACAGTGCACATTTGTCATGGCATCATTATGATAAGTTTATAGAATGTCACAACATTTATTTCCATCCAGAGTTGCACTATTATTTTTTCACCAAGATCTTGTACAGTAGTGATGATGGGAGATTCGGGCCACTGTGTAAAATGTTCTCGAACACATCCGAATGATACTTAATAGGGTGAAGGTTTGGACTCTGTGGTGGCCAATCCATGTGTGAAAATGATGTCTCATGTGCCCTGAACCACCATTTTGCAATTTTAACCCAATGAATCCTGGCATTGTCATCTTTGGTTATGTCTGTGCCATCAGGGAAGGAAAAACCTGGTAATTCAGTATATTCAGGTAGGCCTCATTTTTTGGACACATAACATTCCTGAACCTTGAAATATTATCCAATGGAAGTTCTTACCTATTTTCTTAGCTAAATCCAGGTAGTGACTTTCTCTTCCGTTCATTGAAGGACACAGCCAGATCCTTAGGATCTTCACCATAGGGGTTTTATATCACCACTTACAGGTGTGGGACGCTTCTACTCCTGTAGGTGGTGATATAAAACCCATATAGTAAAGATCCTAAGGATTCGGCTCTGTCCTTCAATCAACGCAGAGAAAAAGATTTTCACGGTGAGCACAAAAATCCTATATTTTTTTGGACAGGCAGTGTAGGTGACAATCAGTCAGTTAAAGTGTCAAAGGGTAGAGTTCACCTGAAGTCTTAAAGTTATTGCTCTGTTTGTTGCTCGATTTCCCACACTGTTTTCCAGCTACGAATTCATAAAAGAAAGAAAATAGTTATTTAGTAATTTACTTTCCCCCTAGGTACAAGTTTGACATGGTTGTGTATGTAAACACTAGGGATGCACCGATACCGTTTTTTCGGTTACGAGTACCAATATTTTTTTTTTCCCGGTGCATCCCTAGTAAGCACAAATAGTCTGTTATTTGCACCATGTTAGTTAATTAAGTATAACTTGGATAGTGTTTTGCTATATCTGTGCAATAAATGCAAAAATTACCAGTTGATCCTGCTAGAAATATTGTCATCTGAATTCCTAAGACTTACGGTGTAATTTGCCTCTGCTGTTATCAGTAATCATTGTTCCCAGCTTTCCACCTGGACTAGAAAACGTCTCCACTTATGTTATAAAGAAGAGAGGAGTGGTAGGTGTTCTGTAGTCATTTTGAATTAAGGATGGTGTTTAATTTTTATTCGATTTATCAAACAAAAAATCAGCCAACTAATTGATTATGAAAATATTAGTTAGTTGCAGCCCTACTGTTTTTCATATAACCATAAGTACTAGGTTTTTCTTAGACTCCAGCAGGGTAGCGTAGCAGCAACTAATAGTTGTTAAATTTTTTTTTACTTAATTATATCGTATAGCTAGTGTACCCCCCTACACTGTGTACATTTATGGTGCAGGCTATGCCACACTTTTCCAAATAATAAAAGATGTTTCTAAAAAAAAAATAATGTACGAAGTGACAAACATTAGTACCCTTGAACATACTCATGGGTGTGCGACTTTGCAGGACTGAAAAAATATCTTCCATGCAGCCCCAAATCCCAGCATTGTTGTAGAAACTAATTTAAGAAAGGTCCCTGGTGCAATAAACACATTATTTTAGAGTTAAAATTTTATATCTAATTATCCATGCAAGTGAAAAGCATCCACACGTGATTGGATATTTAAGGTTAACAGGTATTTGCTATTTATGTAATTGCATAATTGAAATAAATATGCACATGTTTTATGACTATTCACAACTCCATAAGAAAATCGGCATACTTTTTTAGGTGCTTTTTTATAGTGACAGCCGAAGTATTGCTTTAGTTTCCATTAAATCATAGGGTGTTGCAGTGTGTGTTTGTCTGTTTGTGTGTGTCAGTGTCACTTATTTCATTGTAGCTTAAAATAAAGCTTGTTGTAAAGGAAAAATAAACTTTTTTTGTTTAGATCTACATAGTTGGCAAATACATCATTAGGACTACGTAATACATGTATAATAATGATAGAAATCTTTGCAAGTATGCATTATGTTTTTGTGTTGTTTTTGGTTATTGTCTCTTTAATCTCTGTGAACTCTATTTTAGTAAAGTAAAACAGAAGCCAAAACTTTTTTTTTTTTTTTTTTTCGTTTTGCATAGAGTAAGGGAGGGCTATAACGCCTGTCAGCTTTTTTTTTTTTTTTGCCTTCTGTGTCCTGTTGGGGAGATTTCCATTTAATTACTGACTGATAGCCACAACAGGCCATTAAAAGAAATCACACAGAAGAGAGGGGAATCCCTGGTCAGCAGGGTCACCAGAACTAGTATCCCCATTGGAATATTCCCCATCTATTCCTATATTGATGACAGCCCAATATTTGGTATTTTCTTTTGCTTTTATTGACCAGGACAAATAGTAATGATCAATCTCCCTAACAGTGACACAGACAGCAATAAAACCCTAAAAGGGGTTCTGATCCCTCTTCATTCTATCCCCAAAAAAAAGATTTCGGCTTCCGTTGCAAGTATTTAATATTTAGTATAACATACTTATGCAATTTGCAGTCCCTGGAACAGAAAAGGCATACCATTTAATTGTTGCTATAGGGCTTGTTCACACCAGCCAACCATGCTGAATGGCTGTTGGTGTGTACTGGGAGGAGCAGTACTGATGCGCGGATCCTGCATAAAGATTTTAGAACTTTATTGAAATTTCAATAAGTACTATTCACTACAGATGCGATGGTCCACTTCCCGGGGCTGAAATGCGCTGTGCAACGCTTCCCGGGGCAGTCCCAATGCATCTGGTGTGAGCAAGCTCTGAAATGAGTCTAATAGGCCTGCATGCTAACATAATGTGCGTGTGTAAGGATTTTAGAAAAGCCAGACGTTGTTGATATACTCTTTTACATCTTTTTTTTTTAATTCTTACTCTACACTCCAGTCACCAGTTACTACTGAATTTATTTTTAATGTGTTGAGTGAAAAAAAACAATAACAGAGCCATATGTGTGTATTTTTTCCTTTTTTTTTTATTTTTTTATTTTAGGAAGAATCGTCAGGATTTTACCCCTCGGTATGTTCATTTCCCTACCAATCCATTTCTTCTGATCTTCAGTTTTGGATATTTTTAATTATTGTTTTTTTTTTTCTTTATTGCTCTGTATAATACTATTTAATACCTACTTTTTTTGCAATTTGAATATTGTTCCTGATCTTGCAACTCAAATGAAATTAATGATTATAATTGGCTCTAAGAATATTGTTCATGCCAAAGATTACTTCTTTCTAGTCATTTCTCACTGGCTATTGACAACTTTGACTGATTCCCTCCTAAGAGACCCTATCACCAAACTAAAAAGTTGCAGGTAAAAGCACAGAAAAAAAAAAATTTAAATGCTTACTTGCAGTGTTTCAGCAGCAGTTTCAAATGGCTTGGATGTCTGCATAAGGGAGGCTAACTAACATAAATTTGTTAAATGCCCAAAATCCAATGGGAAGATCATTGTTGAGAAGAATAGTCTGGTGACAGGGTCTCTCTGGAATGTATCAAGTAGACTTTAGTGGATGTTTCCTAGTTTAACAAGGTACATAATTTTAAAGATGAGTCTTACCTAGAACCCATTGTGGAACTGTCTGGCCAGCGCATTCTCTTTTTTAAAGCAGAACTCTAGGGAAAACAATTACTAACCCTTACAGTGGGGCTAGGGATAACTGCTTGTTTTGGTGTAGTGAGGAAAATAAAACTGTATTCTCCTGATCCTCTGAGCCGCCTGGCTGACGGCTCCCTCCAGCCTCTTTCGCTGCAGCAATGAAATGCCTCTTGCTGTCCTCACGTTCTATACACAGTGTATAGAACATACTTATGGGATCTTAGATCACTACAATGGAGGGGGAGAGAGGCTCCAGGGACCAGTCTAAGAGCTGGCTGGCTCCAAGGATCAGTAGAGTATAACTTTATTTTCCTACCTAGACTTAAACGACCACTTAACCCTTGCATTGCGGGGTGTAGCCCTATTGCAAAGGTTGTTAATAATTTTCCCTGGAGTTCTTTAAGCACTCCATCCACTCTTACAAGGTATGGTAGCCTTCGATCTCTGGTGTATGGATCACTTACCTAGTTAATGACCTGGCTACCTCTGATCCATATACCTTAATTCAAAGGCTGCCTCCTCTTATTAATGCAGATAGCATGGCAGAAAGAAAAGCCTGTAAAACTAGGAACACTCCATTAACGGTATATTTAGTTGTTCTTTACTGTGTCAAAGGGGACGGATCATGAGCACATCCCTTGTCACACCATAGACAGGATGAAAGTGGCACTAAGCGTAAAAAAACATTTTAATATACGGAACCTGCATGCACATGTGTGAATTCTGACTTTTCCTGGTGAAGTTGAGCACTGGCCTGCCTTCCCACACCTCATTGAGGGGCCATGACTGGGTGGACTAACTGACCAACAGTGAAGCATGAGAAGGCAGACCAGCACTTGAATCCACCTCTGGGTACATTAATATAACATTTTTTTCCTAGTGTTCAAAGAGTTCATATTGCTTTTTACTCTTACCTTGCCACCTCCGTAAGGCATACGGCAGAACAACACTGTTCCTGAAACGCCAGGTCGGTATGCCTTACGGCCGCTGGCGGGGAGGTGGAGAGAAGGCGCAGCTGTCAGGATGGCAGAGAGATGAGATGGGAACCGCTGTCATCCTGTCAGTTTCAGGACGACAGCGGCTCTGAGCGTGGCCTAGCAGAGGTTCGGTAAATATCAGTGATGTGTGCAGAGCAAACACTGGAGTGATCGTCTGATCACGCCAGTGTTTGTAAATAACTGAGGACAGATAGTACTTTGGTCCCCAGTTATGAATGAACAGGATGTGATTTACATCACTTCCTGTTCATTCATGAGTTTCTGAATGGAGAGAAACACTCAGTACAGAGGCTTTTCCCCATTCAGAACCTGTTGGTAGTAAATATTTTGCACGTGTAAGTACACCCGGCCGGTACAGTGAAACTGCCAATGGCTCTTTAAATCAGTTATGGTTCCTTTGATCGCTCATATCTTGTGTTTTGAACAAGTACCTGAATAAATAGACATACTGGATTTTGCTTTGGAGTGCCGGTGTCCATCCTTATACTTTGACGGAAGCCACCCGTTGACACCTGAAGCACCCAATTCTTACCTCATGGAGCAGCGGTTCTGAGTGCGATGGGTACATGGACTGTATCCAAAGCTCAGTATATCGTGAGCTACAGCTCACGGTATACTGAGACCGCCGCAGCCGGGGCGGAACTGACATTACTGTCGAGATCCACCCAGCTGCGTAAGTGACAGCTGGCTCTGCCTATCCGCCCCCTCCCCCGTCCGTCCTGCAGTCAGCGCTGGAGGAGCAGGCAGGGGGGCAATTCCTGCAGGGAGCCGTGAGTGACAGTCACGGCTCTCTGCAGGCACATGATCGAGAAGTGAGCGAGCGACGGTATGTGTTAGCTCACTTCCCGATCTATTGAGCCGACGTGTGACAGTTTCATTGTCACACGTCGGCTCGAACTATGAGGCTGAGTGAAATTCACTCACCTCATAGTTCTTCTTTAATGCCAGATGGGGACTAACAAAGGCTGGCACACGCCAAAAAAAATGCACCAGTTTCTCTATATCTAACTAATTAGCACTTTCTGTGGCAAATTATTAAAACTGGCGCATTCCAAATTTCTGCATGGCCAGATTTTTACCACATGCATGTTGATTAAGACTACCTTTATACATCTCAGAACTCCATTGGACCCTTATAATTTAACCGCCCTGGTGGTAATCCCGAGTGTGGCTCGGGGGTAATTTTCAGTACCAAAAGCAGTAACCCTGAGCCACACTCGGGATTACTCTGTATTTTCACTTATCTTGTCCCTACGAGCCCCGCTGTGTCCTCTCGCTGTGTCCCCCGGCCAATAGCAGCATCTGTCTTCCGGGTACGTTCCCTGCAGGGGGGCGGAACCGGACGGAAGTTCAAAAGTGAAAACATCCGATACACACACAATACATTGTAACCTGTATTATTACATTACTGTAACCTGTATTATTACATTACTGTATCAAACACTTTGACCTCAGATTTGTCCCTAGAGCTTTGCCCTGCCTGCACTTTTATCATTCTTTTTGCCTGGAAACTTGAGAACGTCCATGGCATCCAAAAAGCGTCCGCTGAGGTCAAGTGGTTTTAGACCAGCTTGAAAAAAATGGGTATAGTGATTTAGAATCACTTGTAGAATTGAGCGATAGCGATTCGTGGGGAAATTCGTCGTCAGACACTGAAATCGACGACAGCGACGATTCTGCAACTGAGCGCAGTGTTGAGCAAGCTTGGTGCTCTATTGACTGTGGTACGGATCAGGCAGCGCCCCCAAGATTCCCATTTACTGAAGCATCTGGTCTGAAAGTAGATGTTGAACACGACAACCCTTTGGCATACCTACAATTATTTCTGACCGACGAGGTTATTGAAGAAATAGTAACCGAGACAAACCGGTACAATGAGCAACAATTAGCTACTCTGCATTGGAAGTTTTCCAGAAGCAGAAAGTGGGAACCAGTGACCAAAGATGACATTTCTGGGCCTAATAATACTTCAGGGAGTGGTGGGAAAACGCCTGCAGAAGTGGTATTGGACAACTAATATCACTTGCCACTCCATTCTTTGGCACAGTCATGTCAGAGTACAGATTTTACCTCCATCATGAAGTTTTTACACTTTGCAAACAATGAAGAATTTAATGAAACTACTCATCCTGCACCAAAACTAAAGAAAATTTGAAAGGTATCTTAAATGATTCTAAAGAATTTTCAACTGAGCTATGTCCCAGAAAGAAACAACAGCATAGATAAAAGTCTAATGGCCTACAAGGGAAGGCTCAGCTGGGTACAATACATAGCATCAAAGAGAGCACGATTTGGCGTAAAATCCTACATGCTATGCGAATCATCAACTGGCTACATTTGGAATTCAGTCATATACACTGGAAAAGGAACAAAATTGAATCCAAACTACAGCAACTATGGAATGGCAACATCTTGTTCTTTCACTCATTTGAGCCATTGCTAAATCAGGGCTATTGTGTAACAAATGAACTTTGAGTTTCTTCTACAAAACAAAACAGATGCCTATGGAACCGATAGGGCTAACCGGCGCGACATGCCTTCAATGTTTGGCAATAAGAAGCTGAAGACTGGAGAAATGGTTGCCTGGCAGAAAGGCAAAATGATAGCACTGCGATGGCGTGACAAGAAAGATGTGTGCCTAATGAGTACAGTTCATAATGCCTCCACTGTTATAGTATCATGAAGAAGTCATGAAGCCACAAGTAGTGATAGACTACAATAACACCATGGGAGGTGTCGACAGAGCCAACCAAGCAATTACATTCTACCCAGCAATGAGGATCAGAAAGAAGTACTACAGGAAGATCTTCAGGCATCTTCTTGAGCAATGCTTGTGGAATGCCTACGTTCTGCTCAAACAGAGTGACAAGCCTGTGATTCATTCTGACTTCATTTGGAAAGTTGCCGAACGGTTCTTTTTGAACCACCAAACACCATCAATGGCTGTGAATAGAGCTGGACGTCGTGCTGTTGGCGTTGTCAACCCGGAACGCCTGACTGGTTGTCACTTCATGGATTACATCCCACCAACAGAGAAAAAGTCAGCACCTACAAGGATGTGCATGGTTTGTTGCTCGAAGTGCGATGACAGTGGAAAAAAAATCAGAAAGGAAACCAGGTTCCATTGTTCTGATTGTGACGGACTTTGTACTGTCCCATGTTTCAAAATGTATCATACCCGGGATGTTTACTAAAGCAATATGCAGTGTCTAGTATTACAGTGACTAGTAATATTGCACCTTTTGTTTGGACAAATGTCAGTGTTTTTGGTTTGATTACATTATTGAATTCAATTTATTATTTTTTATAATTTTCTAATGATTATATTATTTATGATTTCGTGTTTCAAACTTTATCATACCCAAGATGTCTACTAGACTCTCTTGTTTGGACAGATTTAGGTGAGTTAGTCTTAAGAATTACAGGCCTACAATATAAAACAACAAATTTCAATGCAAAACAATGTACCGCTTTGGCATGCTAAAATACTGTCTCCACGAAGGGGGGGGGATATGAAGTTTTAGGGTATTAAAATGGATACCACTGCTCCTGATAACTAAAGTTTGAAACACTGCCCACACAAACATTGCAGCTGCTGCTCTTGCCCTAATTAAAATTGACAGTGATGAGCACACACAGGACAAACTTTGCATCCTAATTTTGCTATACTTCCCACCATGCTTTATCAACCTTAACGTCACCACACGTCTGCCAACGAGGACTTTTTTTTTTTTGTAAGGGCAATGTTTTCTTCTTTTCCTCACTGCCATAGCATTACCCTGCTTCTTTATTTTACCTATTTTTTTTTTGAGGATAACAATTAAATCTAGAAACAAAGCCCATGGTGCAGCAAACAAATAATTGGTGGTTAGTAGAAGGGGGGGGGGGAGGGGGTGGGGGTCAATAAGAGCATAACGAACAGTAGGGGGAGAGGGGTGTCAAGATATAGGTCTCTCTTTCCAGTTTGGAACACAGTATATACCACTTTTTTTTTTCATCATCCCAAAGGACCAAAGAATGTTTAACATGGCCTGTACAAATGTGAATGTTGCTAAACATGCACCATATTTGAAACCATATGTTACACCAGTCCATTCTATAGAAGGTGGTTTGCATTAATATATTTCAAAACACTCCACTCTGTACTCTGCTGCTTGTTTATATACTCCGTATACACTGCTTTAAAAATATATACTCCATAACATTCCACATAACATACTTGTTTCTTTTCAATGTTTATTAAATATAAAAAAATTAAGTGGTTATTAAATACCACCACAAGAAAGCTCTTTCTCTAAAAATGATATGCAATTCATTTGGGTACAGTGTAGCATGACCAAGTAATTCTCAGTCAAACTATCACTGCACTGAAAAAGGGCCTGGCAATTTAGGGGGTTTAATATGCTAGTATTAAAGTTCAGGTACAAGATAATGTAAGACTGTTGGTTAACCAGTTGACATCCGCTGTGTTAAACCCCCTTCCCATCCAGGCCATTTTTCAGTATTCAGCGCTGCGGTACTTTAACTGACATTTATTCCGTCACAGGTTAACAAAATAACAAAATGAAGTCGGGTGCACCTACATATAAAAACGATTGTGCTACACGTTGGGTATCGCCGTGTGCGCCAGAGTGAGAGCAATAATTTTCTGGCCAATATTCATGGCTAACTCTAAACTGATAACTGGGCTTTTATTTATATAAATTTAAAAGTTTGGCTATTTTATTGGAGTTTTACAATTCATATTCTTTTTAAATCCATGAAACTGATTTAAATGTCTAATATAATGCATACAATTATTAAAAACAATATATTAAAAAAAAAAAAAAGTGGGAAAGGTAATTTTTGGTTTCAAGCTGACAAATTCTGCTCCAGGATGTGTGTTGTGGTGCTATTCATTTCAATGGCACCCTAAACGTGCCTTCCGCCAACAGAGCGATCGCCTGCACTGGAATGCACGGTACTGCTATGCCGTTTATTCCAGTGCCGTGCAATTGCAAAAAATGTGCATGCAGTTTTATTCTGAAGTAAACTTTGCTTGTAACACTCAATTTGTGTATTTCATTTTAAATAAAAGATGGTATTTAACCACTTCCGGGCCGCAATACATCTATAGACGGCGGCCCGTGGTTAAAACAAGAAGACGTCTACTGCAGTAGCCGTGTTCTTGGTACCGCTTTTAACAGCCAGCGATGGCTGTTAATGTACAAGTGATCCGGCGTCTGTACAGCCGCCGAATTGTTTGTACCGTGCAGCGGCGCCGCCTGCTCCCCCCCCCGCGGCCGTTGTATTCCCTGGGCATCGCTGTCCCCGCGCGGTGCCCGAGAGCGGCTCAGCGGGTCTCCCCGCAGTGATTGGAGAGAGATTCAGCGGCTTCCGCTGATCTCTGATCACTGGACCCGAAAGTGATGTGTATTACATCACTTTCAGTGTCACTCTACACAGTCTCCGGCTCTTAGAGCCAGGAGATGAAGCTGGGGAAGCAGGTCTCTGCTTCCTCAGCTTCTTTGTGGTCTCTAGGTGATATTAGGGGTCTGAAAGACCCCTGATGTCTCCATAAAGAGGACCTGTCACACCCTATCTGCTATTACATAGGGGGCTTGTTAGCCCCCTATGTAATAGCAATAGGGTTAGTGAAAAAATAAAGTGTTTTTTAAATCCCCCGCGCCGCCACGTGCACACACATACACACGCAAACACGTGTTGGTGCGCCTATGTGCGAAAACTACTTGCGCTACACATGTTACATATTGCTGCGAACGTCGGAGTGAGAGCAATAATTCTAGCGATGAGTGGTAAAAGCGTTTAAAATGTTCCCTGTGGGAAATTTTGGGTATTGACTTTTTTTTGCGGCTTCACGGGCGAACGAAATTTTAACGCTCGACATGTTTGGTATCTATTTACTCGGCGTGACCCCATCTTTTATATTTTACCAAAAAATTGGTAACTAGCATTTTTTTGTTCTACAGGGCCTCTGCTTTCAGAACATATATAATTGTTTGAGGGTTTGAAGCTGTTTTCTATCCAAAAATGTATATTTTTATCATGTGTGCGCAAATAGTAAGAAAATGCCCCAGACAGCAAGTGGTAAATTTTTTAACCAATCAAAAAAAAATATAAAAATCGGCCAAATCAATTTATGAAAATAATCGTCGCATCCCACACTCACACGACTCACACGCTAAATATGTCTTTACATTGTGTAGCACCTGAAAAGTTCCATTTGGTTCAAGCCTATCTAGCTTTACCTGGTACATGCAACAAAAAATGTGTTTTGACTCATTAGATTTTGCCTGGAGCTCCCCCTTCTCTTGTTAGATTTGGGAGCACCACCCCCATAAAGATCAACATTAGCTTTATTTTAATTAGCATCTCAAACTACCTCCGCCAATTCCCATTATTATTTATCGTTAATAATGCTCACATACATTCATGCATTATTCATTTTAAGGTCTAGTGTTTTTATATAGTATATATTAGTCCATGTGTGATATTGTTCTTAAGTTTACCTGTACCCCTGTATGTTACAGTCCCTGAGGAAATCGTCCAAACGTTTTTTGAACGATTCCACACTCACAGCTGAAATCACTGCTTGCGGCTGCGAGTTCCAGACCCTAACCGCTCTAACTGAGAAGAACCCCCCTAAGCCCCTTGTGCTGAAATCTTTTCTCCACCAATTTTAGGTGGTGGTCACTGGTCTTTTTTTTTGGAGTTTACCGTAAAAAGTTTATTGCAAGATGTTGAACATCTTGTACATCAGAATCATATCCCCCCTTCTCCTCACATCCATCCATTCTAGAGTGATTGGGTGATCTGTATCTATATTGACTGGAGTGAGCCCTCTGTCCCCCCTTGTGTTACTCCCCTCTATATTAATTACCCCTGTAGTTACTTGTTCTATATTAATTTGATCTATTTTGATTCCCTCCCCCCCCCATTATCTAGTTTAAAAGCTCCTCCAGTCTTTTAACCATTATTTCCCCCCAAAAGTGCTGCACCTTCCCCGTTAAGATCCAGCCTGCCTCAGCTTTAGAGCTGGTAACCGCCTGACGTCAGCCCAGTTCTCCAGCAAACCAAAACCCTCTTTCCGACACCAGCTCCGAAGCCGCTTGTTAAGTTCCCTCAACTCTCGCTGTCTCTCTGGAGTGGCTCTTGGCACCTGCAGTATCTCAGAAAATACTACCGTTGAGCTCTTTTTCTTCAGCCTAGCACCTAAGTCTCTGAACTCACTTTTTAGGACACTCCATTTGCCTCCTATTTTGTCATTGGTGCCGATGTGCATAACCACCATGACAGCTGGGTCGTGCCCAACCCCATCCAGTAACCTCTCCATCCGTTCCGCAGTGTCAAGCCCCCGGTAAGCAGCATACTGTTCGATGCTCACGGTCCCGATGACAGATCACCCTGTCTGTCCGCCTGATGATGGAATCTCCCACCACCAAAATCTGTCTCTCCTGACCCTCCATCCTGCTCCCATCCTTGCTGGTGCAATCACTCCTCCTGCAGATAGAGGAAGGGTCCTGCTCCAGCAATGTCACCCCTGAACCAACATCCTGCAACCTGGAGTATTTATTGGTGTGTATTAGTTCAGGACTGACCTCTCTCGCACTCTTCACTCTACCCCTCCTTCTAATGGTAACCCAACTACCCACCTCGGGATCCTGTTCCTCCAAACCCCCCTCCTCATCTAGGCCGCCCTCCACCACAGCCTGGTGCGTCAAGTCCAGACTCTTTTCCGTGTTGGTTATGCGCCTCAATGCTGCCAGTTTGCTGTTTAAATCCAGAATCTGGGCTTCCAAACTACTAGCTCACACCTTGTGCAACAGTATTCACCCTCGAACGCATGTTCAAGAAACGCATACATTGAGCAAGATGTGCACCTGGTAGCATACCCACTCATGGAAGCCATTTTTGTTTTTATTTTTTGTGTCTTTTTTTTTATAGGACATTTTATGTTTATTTAGGGCCAGTGGTAATCAAGTGGCAATTACACTACCGCCCACGAGTTATTTTAATACAGCCCCGGCGTTCTTGCACTATAAAAGCCCCGGCGTTCTTGCACTATAAAAGCACCGGCTGCTTTGATGCCCGGGCCGCTAATGCCTAGCCCCCCTTTAACGGAACACAGTTTTTTTGCTTTTTGTTCATTAACTACATTTTATATTAAAAGGGATTCCCTATTAAAAATATGTTGAAAATAAAAAAGGGGGATAACCGTAAATCATTCTGGTTTAAATTGTTAGTTTAAAAAAAAATCATATGAGAAGCTTTTAAGTGCAAATGAAGCCAAATGTTTTTTTCTAGATTTGGATATGGTGGAGATGGATTTACCTCCCTGGCGGTATGATTATGCAGGATTTTAGCATGCCAAAGCGGTACATTGTTTTTCATGGCAATTTGTTGTTTTATATTGTAGGCCTGTAATCTTAGTAAATCTTATGAATAACTCACCTAAATCTTTCCAAACAAGAGTCCAGTAGACATCCCGGGTATGATAAGGTCTGAAACACGACATCATAAATTATAATATAAATAATTAGTGATGTCCCGATGCCCCTTTTTCAGGACCAAGTACAAGTACTTCCCCTCATGTACTTGCCGATACCAATTACTGATACTTTTAAAAAAAAGGGACAGGTGACTTTAAATGCTCCGTAGTACAACTACATGTTATGTACTATGGATCATGATTTAACCTATTCATGTTAGCAGGGGAGAATTGTAAATCTATTGCTGGAGTGTAGTGGAGGGATGTGCTGTATATATGTACTACATATACAGTACACACGTCCAGTACACTGTAGCAATAGATTTACAGCCAGCCCCGTCCCAGCTTCCCTCACTCATAGTTTCACTCCGATCCCTGTTGCCTCACGCGGTGCCTCTCGTAGTCGGTGCTGGGCAGGATCACTGCATCGCGTCTCGGTGCTCATTTTGTGGGAGGCGCTCACAATTCTGCCCTGCTAACATGAATAGGTTAAATCATGATCCATAGTACATATACAGCACACATGTCCCGTACACTGCAGTAATAGAGTTACAATTATCCCCTGCTAACATGAATAGGTTAAATGATCGTAGTACATAATAGTACATAACATGTAGTTGTACTATGGATCCTTTAACCCATTCATGTTAGCAGGGGATCATTGTAAATCTATTGTGTACAGATAGAATGCACTGCAGCAATAGATATACAATTCTGCACTGCTAACATGAATGAATTGTAAATCTATAGTCTCCAGTGTATAAGCAGTGTGTACCCTATATGTATTACATATAGGGTACACACTGCTAATACAATGGAGACAATAGATGTGTAATTAGCCACTGCTTAATAGTGGCCGCCCCCCTTACTCACTGTGCGGGAGAGCAGCGACGTTGTCCTTCAGTGCCGGAGAGCAGCGGCGAGTCAGCGCTGGTCTGGTGGGAGGAGCTCCAGGTGGGGTCCTAATTTAGCTGGCTTAGAGGTGCTTGCCAGCTAAATTAGGACCCCACCTGGAGCTCCTCCCACACTGATGACGAATTTCCCAACGAATCTCTATCACTCAATTCTTCAAGTAATTCTAATTTACTATCGCTGTTTTCTACCTGGTCTAAAACCGCTTTTGACCTAAAGGTACGCTTTTTGGATGCCATGGATGTTCTCAAGTTTCCAGGCAGAAAGAACAGTAAAAGTGCAGGCAGGGCACTGGACAAAGTTCTTGGGGCAAAATCGAAGTGAAATAGTTTGATACATGTAATTATAGCAGATTACATTGTATTCTGTGTAAATTAACTTTTGAATCTCCCGCCGGCTCCGCCCCCTGCTGTGACTGCCGAAAACGAAACTGAAAGCCGAATGCCTCATCGGCCGGGCGCACACAGCAGAGGACACCGCGGGCTCCCTGGGACAAGCTAAGTGACACTTTTGTGCTATCCCGAGTGTGGCTCGGTTTACCACTTTTGGTACTGAAAAGTAACCCCGAGCCACACTCGGGAATACCTCCAGGGAGGTTAAACACCATTTAGGTTTTTATTGCTGTCTTTGCCGCCATTAGGGAGATTCACCTTTTCTATTTGTCAGGTAACCATCATCAGTGAAGGTAAAAGTGAAATAGAGTCCTCTTTTTTACTCAGATGGTTTGCCACTATATACAATATATATGTGCACTTTGTACTGTAAGTTGTCACTATGTTTGCCTGATGAAGGGGCCGCTAATGGTTCCAAAATGTTGCTGTCCAACAGTGCTACCATGTATCCCTAGCGTCTAAATAAAGGCGTGTTAACAAATTAGACCTGGTGTGCAGGTGACTACTTGTATGTTTAACAAACTGTACATTCGAATCAGTCCCTGCCCTCAAGGTGCTTAAAACCTAGGGTTCCTATCTTGCATGCATACATACACGCACATTAAGTTTACCTTTTTTTTTTTAATGTTAAATGCATCTGGGAAGCTGGGTTTCTGGTGCTGAAAGGGAATTGCGGGGAGGGTAAGGGGCCTGTATTGTGTTGTCAAATCAAGGAGCCATGGTCAAACCTAGGCTTGACTAATCCTTAATAGGACCATCAAAAGTGCCAGCATCTAAGATGCTACAGCTGCAAGGGTGACATTATTGCAGTGATTTCACTGCAGAAGGAATAACATTGTCACTATATCAAATGCGGTGTCTACCAGGTATTTACAAAATGTTCCGGGGGTTACTTAGAAAATCTGTGAGTCTAAGCTTACTGGTATTGGCAGCATAATCACATTTTAATTGTGTAGCTCTTTATTTACAACAACAACAACAAAATTAGGGCTGGTAATGATTAAAAATTTCCTGTTCAATTAATCAAAATTTTTTTTAATCGATTAATTTCGATTAATTATAACGCACATACACATCCAACTACATTGGCCTATACACATACAGCACAGCAATAAAGTAATAAAATGAACTAGGATCACACGAATCCAGCACGTTCTTAATCTCACGTGCCCCACTCAATATGGCCGCCGCTTGAATGGGGCAACCCAGATTAATAACGTGCTGGATTAGTGTGATCCTAGTTTATTTTATTACTTCATTGCTGTGCTGTATGTGTATAGGCCAATGCCAGGGATCCCAGCCTGAAATAAGCAATTTCAGGGAGGTGCCCTCTCCCCCGCATCCGCGGAGGGGAGGTTAGAGGGGGGCTGGGAGAGAGCACCCCCCTGAAATGATGGCAGATAGCACAGGAAGCAATAGCTTCTTTGCTATCTGCAGACTTTTTTTTTTTTGCAGTTGTCAGACTAAAAAAAGGCATAAGAATGCATAGCTAGATTCCTATTGGCTATTTCACTTTGCAATAGGCTCTAGCAAACTAGCTATTGCACCCGCCCCCTGCTGCTTTCAATCACAAGAAGAGGACCTGATAGAAAAATTCAGGTCCCCCTCTGCTGATTGACAGCAGAAGTGGGCGGGTGCATTAGCTATGCAATCGTATGCCTTTTTCTTTTCTGACTGACGGTCAGGCCGCGGCTCCCGATGTCAGAAAAGAAAAAAAAAACGATCCCAGGGAAAGGTTTAATCTGCTTGATTGACATCGACATCACCGGACTCCTCCCCCCTTCCCTTCATTAGCTGACAGAGCCACTTGCGGAAGGGGGGAGGAGTCCGGTGACGTCGATGTCCGTGACGTCACCGGATCTCCGACGGAAGACCCGGAAGCCGGCGGAGAGGTGAGTACGGAGCCAAAGAACTTTGATCGATCAAAATAATTTTGATCGATCAAAAAAATTAACGATTAATCGAGGGATTAATCGTTAATTTCCGCAGCCCTATAAAAAATCTCTAGTTAAATAATTTAACAAGCTTTGGACACTCATATATTTCTTAGGGATTCCATGATGCTGCTGGATTCTTATTGTGATACCCCACTAATTGAAGACTATAGATATTTTGTTATTTAAGATTACATTACAGTATTTACTCTATACAAGACCTAAAAGAAGAGACGTACCATAGTATGTTGAAGTTGTTTTTTTAGTGCACTATTGCCTGCAATCTTGTTTTCTATAAACCATTAATAAGACATTTTCTTCCAGTGAATTACCTATTATGTTAATTTTACATTTATTTCCAACTTTTTAAAATTTCATTTGTAGGCAGACAAAAGAGCACATCACAATGCGCTGGAACGTAAGCGCAGGGACCATATAAAGGACAGTTTCCACAGTTTAAGAGACTCGGTACCTTCACTCCAAGGGGAAAAGGTGAGTTTACTAATGACTTAATTTTTCTAAAAAAAAACATACTGGCACTCTTTATCTCTCTGATTGCATTGTTGCACCTTTAGTTACTTTGACAGGCTTTTTGTTGTTCATGTTATGGGTGACCCTGTTACCTTCTCTGTGACCTGTCATTGCAGATCAAGGTCCCTAATCTCCAAATCTTGAATGATCTGGACACTAGAACACTCAGGGCTTGTGTACACCAATTAAAGTTCGTTGCAGCGCGGTTAGCTGCTGGAATGCACTCCATCACATCCTGGCTGGCTCCCTACGTTCTGAAAAAGTATCAGTACTTGTATCAAGTACGGTACCTGGGCATTCCTAGCTATTTACTCCCTTTATGGGATTGTAGGTTTGATGGGAACTCCATTATCATACTTCCCTCACTACCAGTTTGTGTCTCACGTTGAGTTGCAATATCTGGACAAAAAAAACATTTTCCTACTCTTTGATCTGGTTCTATGGAACAGAGAACTTCTTACGAGTCCGAGGTAATCTCTATGAGCCCGTCTTTGAATCTGACTCCTGTTTCAATTTAAAAAAATTTGCAGTACCCTCTTTTCTGGAGAAAATTGCATACACCATGATGTTCCAGGAAGATCAACAGACACCGTTACCTAACTGCAGAGTTCCCCTAAGTGGAAAACTCCTCAGTCCAAAGGTCCTTATGGAAAAAAAAAACCAACATTTTTTTTGGTCAGTCTGTTTATTTCTATAAGTAGACAGGTTGTAATGTGACTTTCATACCACTTTCATTTGGTATCTGGTCATGGTCTGGTTCCGGTCATCTGTTGTGTTACAGTATATCCTCCCTTGACTTTACCACTTTATATAGGTGTGTGGAGCTCTCCACTCTGTCCTTAAAGGGTACTTGGTACTCTATCCTTCTTTGTTTCACATAATTCCTTCTCTCCCCTTAGATTACTTTTGAGAGTGATGTTATGGGTCTCCCTTTCCCCGAAGTTTATGGATATTCTACTTTAACCCCTTCGTGACGGGAGACGTACACTGTACGTCCAGCCACAAAGGGACCAAATGACTTGTCACGTACACTGTACGTGACGAGTTATTTGCTTCTTTAGAGGGCTGTTAAACGCTGAGAATCAGCTTTTAACATTCATTAATAGATGCCCTTACTACAGAGGCATTCATTAATGAAAGGGTTAACCTTTTTCAGACACCCGATACCTTAATATCGGGTGTCTGAGAGTCAAAGCAAAGCGGACACAGATGCCGGCTTTTGCCGGCATTCTGACAGCTCGTATAGATCGAGAGATATCTCTCTCAAGCTATACTGGCTTTTTTTTTTTTCTTTCATGAATAGATACAAAATGTGTCTATTCCTACAATGTATCTATTCCTGGAAGAAGAATGTTTGTTTGCTGATCGTTGTTGCAACAATCAGAAAACATTTAGTAACAGCTGAATCCTGAACTGCTGCAGGATCAGTGTCACTAACTTATTATCGGCTGTTCTGAAGTTTGAAGCAGCCTGATAATAACCAAAAATTTATTAATTTATCATGCAGTAACAGTGAGATTAATTCACAAAATCTGCTTGATATAATTAAATAAATAAAATAACATTTTTAAGTTAAAAAAAAAGTGAAAAGTGTAAAAAAAAAAAAAAATGTGTAAAAAATAAATAAAATAAGGGACAAATAAATGAATGTATTGCATTTTTTTAGCTGTGCTGGTGTTGTAAAAAAATACTACAAATCAAAACTGGGAGAAAAGTGTTTTTTTAACGTTTTTTTTTCTCTTTTTTTATATTTTATTTGTCCTAAGTGAGGCGTTAGACACACATATGTGATATAAATATGTAGCCCTATCTGTCCTCTAAAAAACAATATATAATATGTGTGGGTGCACTTTGTAAGAAAGTATATTACTGACGTGGAAGAATCACACAGCAAAAATGTCAAAAGTGTGTCAGTCATTTACGAACAGAAACTAAAAACAAGCTCAGTCATGAAGGGGTTAACCCAAATTTTCACTGGTTGATCTTTAGTTGGAACATACTTGTTACTCCAACACTCCTTTCCCTGAGGTTAAGGGTTGCTTAGGTATTGTAGGCTCTGGCCTTTACCTTACAGACATTCTTGTTTTGTTGACTACTTTTTCTCTAGGTTTCAGTTTTCTCACCTGTATTCTCCTTATGGTGGTTGCTTTGTTGTGCCCCTCATTGTTAGGGGAGACTGCTATTCTCAAAGAGTGATAGATCCCAAGTGGTGCTACCTTCTCCCTACTCTGAAACATAGGTTTCTTCTTGGTGTCTTTGATTCCCTATTCTTTTAGTAAGATTTTTACATCCGTTGGATTTCTCTTTTGCCCACCCCCTCAGTTGGACTGCTTTTGGACATCCCACATGTCCAAAAATTCCTGCATTCCTGTTGCCTTCAATGGACGATAAAGAAAATAAGATTAGTGTACTGATGAGCAGAAATTTCTTACTTTACTAATGCAAATTCAAAGAGTCCTAACTATTAAAAATCATGTTTGAGCCATGATTGTTTAGCCATCCACATATGTGGTTGGCCATTTATGAGTGCATGTACAATAATAATCACTGCAGAGAAATATCTTATTGACCATAATATCAATTCCTACATAGTTTCTATTGGAACTGCAAGGAGTAGTTTTTGTTTGATCTTTGGTTGTTTTTATGAGTTCATTTAGATATCCGAGTACATTTTGTTTTTCTTAAGATAAATTAAGCATGAGCTGGAATTTTTTTTTTCCCATTAAGGCTTCACGTGCCCAGATACTGGACAAAGCAACAGAGTATATACAGTATATGAGAAGAAAAAATCACACACACCAGCAAGACATTGATGATCTAAAGAGACAGAATGCTCTGTTAGAACAACAAGGTAAGAACAATTTGTTTTAAGTTAATGTTAATGGTGTTCTAGTGCTTATCTCTTTTCGCAGACACCTTGCAAAGTGTTAATTAGTTTAATAGTACTTTACTAAGAATTTTAAACGTGGCTATAATTATGAGATGGGCGATCATGCATATATAATCTAATTGCAGGTCTTTTATATGGCTATTAGAGATGAACAAAAATGAGTTTTCTTTGTAAAAACATTGCAGGGAAAAATCTTGACCATTTTGGCAAAATGCATTTGAGTCGACAAGGCGAAATTAAAGCAGAGTCCTGGGTAGAAAGTTATTACAAAGGTCATGACTTACCGTCCAGCAACTTCTCCATGTTTTTGTTTCCGATAGAGGTGTTCCCTCACTGAGAAATGCCCACATAAATAAGTTGGAAGAACAGTTGTTCTCTTTATTTCTAATTAGTATAAATGCGAACATGGCATATTGTAACTATTGAACGTATTGTAACCATTGCCCACTTATTTCCATTTTCTTGCCTATATTTTGTAATGATTGCCCATTTGTTGCCTTCTCATTGTCATGATTATGTGCCTGTGTATTTTTACAATTGCCTCAGCTGCAATACTATTCCACAGTATGCAGCTGCCCTCAGTAACACCCCTTTTTATCCACAAAATGTCCTCCGTCTTCCTAAATACGTGGGGGTGTCATGATGTCACTATGACACCCTTCATTCGCAATGTACTAGTGCAGAGCGTGGCTTTGACGACAAATCAGCACCACTTTCTGTATCAGTATGGACCTCGCAGCCCAGAGAAGAGCGAAAGATAGAGGACCCTGCAGCATCACATGACTGGCCTATAGACTTCTGGAAAAAAAAAAAGTATTTCAAACACCATCTCTAAGCATGCTAACATGTATGGGTCACAGCAATAAACTGATTTACATTTGTTCCTGCACCAGAATCCCCACCCCCAAATAAATGTGAGAATTTATCCTGCTTGATATGCAAGAAAGTCTTTTTATCTTTATTATCTTAGATCCTCCAGATTTCTCCGTACAGGTGGCTTTTGAAAACCTCAATGTGTGCTGAGTAATATTATTATCTTGTCCTGCAGTTCGTGCTCTGGAGAAAGCAAAATCGAACTCTCGGCTTCAGTCTAGCTATTCTTCATCTGACAGCAGCCTTTACACCAATCCCAATGGCAGCGCCATATCAGCCTTTGATGGAGGATCTGATTCCAGCTCAGAGTCTGAACCTGAAGAGACCCAAAGCAGAAAGAAACTACGGATGGAAGCAAGTTGAGCAAAAGAAGCAATAAAGCGAACATCCTATACCCAGCTTAACTTCTTTAGCCCCTTCTTAACTCTTAATTAGGCCCTTCTTGGCTCTTTTAAGGACTTTCCCCCCTCCCCTGTTATCTTTAGGTTATTGGACTCTGTTTGATTTCTCGTTTCGCAATGTCATTGTTCCCCTCTTCACGCTGTATTAAAATATTAAGGAAACATCCAAAGGCTTGCAAGGGAAAAATTCTGTGCAAGTAAAACATGGCGCTGTACTGGAGTGCAGCCTTCTTGACGACGATTCGCAGTCATATTCGTCTATAAAATCATTTTTAACTGCATTGCGGTATTGTGTTTCCTTTTTTGTGTTTTTTTTTTTTTGTTTTTGTTTTTTTTTAAGCTTATTTTACATGTTATAGATTGAAAACCCTTTGTTCATTTGTTAACAAACTCTGTCTTGCCATCAAACTGGTTCTCTAGTTATGAGAATGCATATATGTATACAGCTCCCATTTTAGGTAAGTGTAACCCATGAATTGTCTATGAATATGTTGCATACATCTGATCATTTCTGTATCAGCTTTCTGGCATGAATAACTGTCACGAGGCACATCTCTAAACTTGGGCCACAATATAATCTGTTTGCACAATCTTTTTAAATTTTCCGAAATTGTGATGTCTTGCCTAAATGGCCCTCATAATACATAGTTAATAGTAAATCCAAAGTAGATTGTATAGAGTATAGAACGTTTTAATGTGAAGTTTTTTTTATTCAAAATGTCAAAAAAATGTAATCATAATTCTGCTTTAATAGTATATACTTAGGATGACAACACTCACTCACCCTACTTTATCATAACAGCAGAAACAGGATAATACTATAGGATTCTGCCCCTCTGCTCTTGTCTATAACATAAGGGAATGTGGTTCTCTTGTTCTCAGAGATAGCCATGTAGTTAATAAGACTCTGCACAGGCAGAGAGCGCAAGACGTTTTCCACTAATATGATTTCTGGCAAGGTCAAACGGTATTTTTTGCAACTATCAAACACTCTTTCAATTGAATATTTAATGCAGAACTCTGGGCAAAATTCTTATTAACCCTGTGCAGTTTGGCTACCTCCACACTTCAAGGGTTAGTTGCTTGTTTTCATCTAGTGACTAAAATAGTTATACTCGCCTGATCCTCTGAGCTGGCTTGCTCTTAGACTGGTCCTTCCAGCCTTGCTCCCCCTCCACTGCAGTGGTCTATAGACCCTGGAGTCATCATGTCAAATTCAATGTGTATAGGATGTGAGAATGCCAAGTGACATACTATCACTGCAGCGTAGGAGGAGAGAGGCGGGAAGGAGCGCTGAGACAGCCAGCCGGCTCTGAGGATCGGGCGAGTATTACTTTTTTAAATTTGAATCCCCAGATGAAAATTTGTAGTGCGGGGGTTAATAAAAATGTTGCCTGAAGTTTTTTTTCTTTAAAAATGCTAAGGGGAGTGTATTCCTCCTCCTCCTTTTTGTTTTTCCCCCTTTTTTTTACCTATTTTCTCTTTTCTGTCACCCTTTTTTATTTTCTCGCCTTTGTTTTCCACTTTATTCCCCTCTCGTTTATTTTATTTTCCAGTTGATCCACTGGTGAATTTTCTTTTCTTTTTTTTTCTGTGCTTTTCTATTCTTTTTTTGTCTCTTGCTCCCTTCTCCGTTCCTTTTCTCCCGGGCTCCCCTACTCTTTAACCCTCATCACATTAGCTCCCCAAAGCCATTATATTTTCTTGAAAAATTTCTAACTCCACCAATGTCTTCTCAGCTCCATTACATAACTAATTTACCGGTCTATGTCAAAGATCTCGTTATCTCCTAGAAACTATATATATAGATAGATAGATATCTACCTAGATAGATCTATAGCTTATTAGAATCAAACCTTTACAAGTTGTCATCTCCATCTTCTCTTCTTAGGGCTTGTTCACGCCAAATCCGGACCAGATCTGCATTCGTTTTTGCATGTGCACTGCGTTTTGACATGTTCCAGGCCATGTTTTTTTTTTTTGTTTTGTTTTAGCCTAAAATGGGCGTTTGCATACAAGTTGATGCATTTGCAAGCGTTTTGGTGCGTGCCAGAGCAGAAAAAAAATAGGACATGCTGCAGTTTTTCCACATGCTCTAGAACTGAACACTGTGGTGTTAACTAGAGCCCAAAATACCATTTGGAATGCATTTTTGATGCGTTCTGTAACTGCTCTGTTCCGCACTTGGTGTGAACAAGCCCTGAATGTTTTACATACAGCTGTTTGTATTTTGGTGTATTTTGTTAAATAAACAAGTTGAAAAAAATAAATAAAAGAAAAGGGACCAAAGTTCATTGTTAGGGTTTACATACCTTTTTAAGCCGGCCACATGTGTTGCTTACTGCTTGTATCTTCTTAAAGGTGCCAGATGGAAATTTGTATGTGATAGAAAACAAGTCTGTTCAGTTTGTAAACGATCACTATGGCCATTGCACTACACAGTTGTTGGTAAATCTAAAAAAAGATTGTATTATCATATTGTATAGTAAATAGTCGGCTTTAGATTACAAACAACTATGTAATGTAAAGGCCTATGTAATATATGTTTTAATTGTTATCCAGTCAGGCTCACGTTGTATATTTGTAAATTAATAGTAGGTAGCTCTTTATAGGATTGTACAGATTATAACTTGTTTGGCCAGGTTTAGGAATGTGTCTTGTAGTAATTATTTATGTCGGAGATGTCATGCCTGGCACCAGATGACAATAGTTACTGGAAATTAGAAATGTGTATTGTTATGTCCACCCACAATGAAGTTGTGGCCAATTCACTATAGGACTATGTCAGTAATAAGAGCATCTGCGGCACCAGTGATGCTTGGGGTGGTTTTTCTATAAATTATCTGACCACTCTCATAGAATCTAACAAGTCTATTCACAAAAGTGAGAAGGGTTTGGAGAAGGCAGGAGAAGTGAACAATCTAGGACAACATAGTTGATTTGGAAAAATTAGCCAATTCAGCTCACTCTCCGGTTCAGCTGTGTTGTCCTAGATTGTCCACTTCTCCAAACTCTTCGCCCTGTTGTGAATAACCTTGTAAATATTTCAAATGACTATTCAACAAGTGCATTTTGCACATCTTGACCAACTTAAAAAACGGAGAAACAGTTGTATGGATTTTTCTTTGTGAATGTTTCTGTATGTAGTTGCCAAATGCATTTTGTCCTTTTATGGGTGAGCCAGCAGTCTCCTATGAAATAAGCACACAAAATAAACTGGAATTTTTTTTATATTTGAAGAGAAGTTTACATAACGTTTCTGCAGAATATTTCATATGGTTTTCATGGCAGGATATACAAGTCAACAGAGACAATTTATTTTCATGGATAGATATTATTATGTGTTTTATTATATATTTCCAAGTTCGTTCGTTCCAAGTACCAAGTTCGTTGTACGTTCCAAGTACAGTAAACTGTTATCCAGTATTCATCTAACCAGAAAAAAAAATATCCCCTTTTGTATTCACTGTTCTTTGGCTTGTATTATCCTGGAAATGATCATGTGCCTATTTGTCTTCATTTGTTTTAAGTGTGTCTATTTGCTTTTGATTACTGCGTTTCAATACTAATATGAAGTCAATACAGAGTTTGTTATTGTATGGGGTAAGGCATTAGTTAGACCTATTTTAATACCTCTCAAGCAACCAGAAACTACATTTATCCGGATCCTACCAATCCCCGTGGATGCCAGATAAGGGGGAGTTTACTGTATTTTTTTTTTTTTT
This sequence comes from Nanorana parkeri, assembly GCF_000935625.1. Lineage (NCBI taxonomy): Eukaryota > Metazoa > Chordata > Amphibia > Anura > Dicroglossidae > Nanorana > Nanorana parkeri. The sequence continues at coordinate 89,753 of NW_017308699.1, forward strand.
CCCCTCCTTTATGGTGGATGGAGTTTGTACAACACGGGCTAGAGTTCATACAGAGCTCTTTAAGAGTGCCGGACAAAAATGTTTGAAGCCAGTAATTGAATCCTAATCAGAATAAATAATCGAGTAGCTTGTTTTAGATCTTAGTTTGCACACATTCATTCTATTTTTACAAGCAGTTTTGAGGCAAATTCAATACAAACGCTCACTCACATGCTATTACTAAATGGCCCCTATTCAAATGTACTACAGGATGTAGGTAGAACAACATCTTATAAACTTTTCGAGAATGAAGTTAAGGTAGAACTTGGCTCAAACAAAAGAATACGTTACTATTTTTTAAAAGTGGTAACTTAATTCTTTGTTTATCCCACACCCTTTCCGCCAGTCGTATCTCTGGGCAAAAAAAAAAAAAACCTATAAATTTTGAAATATTTTCGAAAAACACTGCAAATACCTGTAGATCCTGCCACATATTTGGTATGTTTACTAGCTTCTGTATTTAGCCTACAATGCTGCCTCTGCGCACTTAAGTACCAAAACCTGGGTTCTTTCCTGCTGTACTATAGAGCACCTCCTTCTCTTTTGCATTATTTAAACAGTGAGATCCTTGGAAAATAACTGCTTTGCATGGACTTCATTTTTACCCTACTCACACCCTATAGATTTGGTTAAGGCTGCCTACATATACCCTGAATATATGAACTTACATTAACAGTAGAAAAAAACAAAAAAAAAACTTTTATACCACATTTCTCTTCCGTTCATTGAAGGATACAGGAGAGAAATGTATCTTGCTCCAATGTGTTCTATATCACCACATGTAGCAGTAGGATGCTAGGCAGAAAAAAAACAAGGCGCCGCCCCTGCTGATGGTCAAAACGCACATGCGCAGATGTAGCCACAGCAACTTTGTAAAAATTAGTAAAGGTGTGCACCGACGACCAAGTGGCTGCCTTACAAACTTGTACGGCAGAGGCCTGATGACGAAAAAAAGAAAGCAAAAACAGAGAAATGTAAATAAAACCCCCACAGGGGGTTGCCTCCAGTTTTTTGCCTAGCATCGAGAAATAGGGACCCTGCTGTGGATCTTAGTTCCGTGTGGGGTTTTATTCGTCCTCAGGCCTTTGCCTCAGGCCTTTATTCGTGTTTACAAAGTTGATGTGGCTACATCTGCGAATGTGTGTTTTGACCATTAGCAGGGGTGGCGCCTTGGTTTTTTTTCTGCCTAGTATCCTACCGATCCATATGGTGATATAGAACACATCGGTACAAGATTCATCTCTTTCCTGTGTTCTACAATGAATGCAAAGAAAAGGATTTTACAGTGAGTACAAAAAAAATTCCTATTTTTACTAATCTGGTGATGAGTGCTAATGGGAATTTCAATGGAAACCATTTACTCTGTATTACCATAGAACCAGCATGCATCAAAAACTGTTGTACACCTGCCAGCAAAACATGTGTATAAGCACTGTCCTGAACTAGCAAGAAGAGTATGAGAAGAATGGCAATAAATTACAGTAATGTACTGTATGCTTACTTGTATGTAAGGTTACCATGGAGACCCAACTGTAGTATCTTTTGCTATACACATGTATGCACTTTATAAAGGACTGTAGCACTGCAATAGAAATACATTAATGTACTTGGTTTACTGTATTCCTTGAACACCCTGGCATGGTTTAGAGTGTTGGGGCTGGGTTGTATTCGCTATGTCTATTTGATGTGTACCATAAAGCACCAGCCAATGAACAAGCCATATCAAATAAACAGGTTAGGATTCAGACATTTAAAGCACAATCAAAGCAAATCTCTGTATCACCGAATTGAATTTACCTTATTTACTTTAAAGTATTTTTGGTTTGCAAGAAGTCCTGCTTATTTTTAAGTTGTCTTTTTTTATTTTATTACCTAGCTATTGCAAAATCTAGTGGCAGATGTAGACCTTTTTTGCAGCAGGTGGTAAGTGCCAATTCTGTTTGATGTCCAGACTTTAAGAGGCCATAAAGGAATTGGGGTACCACACATTTTGTTGGCTGACTTCAGCATTGAAAAAACTTAAAGTGGTGAATGGTTTAAAGTATAAGACAATATTTTGTGTGCATATAACCATCTATAATAAGGACAGAAAACACTGGTAGTTAGACAAGTATTAATGACCAAGAGTGGTGAGGATTCACTGTACATCATAATGAGGAAGTATAAGAGAAGACTTAACGTTAATTGGTCAACAGAAATCTTGACCAAAGAAGAAACTGTTGCACATCTTTTTTTAGCACTATGCAGATAAAGCTTCAGGAATAGCTTGTAATAGGTTTAAATACACATTTAGATTTTAAATTGCTAAAAAAAAAAAGTAAATATAAAGAATTACCATATTCAACTTTTCCTTTCTGACAGTTGTGCTGATCCAACGTCGTCAGTAGTTTGAATCATTCCAATATGCAGGACAGGAATTCTGAGTTAAGCTGGCCATACACCTATAGATTTTCTATAGATTTTTTTTTTTTCTTTCTATCAGCCTATGGTCAGATGGAAAAAGTGCAATAGATTCCTCCATCTAGGCTAAATTGTGTGGATGGCGGAATCTCCCACTGGGCCAAGCTTTGGTATTTTGTTAGTTGGCCCCCTGGCTCTCAAAATACCAGAACAATCTGATTGGATGCAGGCATTGTTCAGGTATTTTGAGAGCGGGCTGGGGGCCGCATAGCAAGATACTGAAGCTTGGCACAGTTTAGCGTAGATGGAGGAATCTGTCCAAAGGCTGATAGAAAAACAAAATCTATAGGTATATGGCCAGCTTTAGTTGGAGGAGTGTGGTTGCTGGCTGTTCCACATTAGTGATTAAATGTATTGAGGGTATGTTCACACCATGTCTGGAGCAGATCTGCAAGCGCAGTGCATTTTTTTTTTTTTTTAAAGCTTGTCCCTTGTCAAAGTCGCTCATATTCTTATGCTTGCCCATTTTTTCTGCTTCCAACACAACTGAAAAAATGTTCACTGATTGCTGCCTAATATATCCCATCCACATCCAGGTGCCATTGTAATGAGATAATGTTATATACTAGGGATGTCCCGATACCACTTTTTCAGGAACAAGTACAAGTACTTCCCCTCATGTACTTGCCGATACCAATTACCGATACTTTTTCTTAAAGGGACAGGTGACATTTTTAAAAAGTGTATCAAGCCGGGCAGTGTTCTAGGGCGGGAGGGGGCGTCGGTGTCATTTATGTCAATGGCACCACAGACGCCCGCAGTGCGATTGCCTGCACCAGAATGCGAGGTACAGGAATGCCCTCCATTCCAGTGCTATTGGAAAAAATGCTGCATGCACTATTTTTTTCCGATCGCAATGCACTGGAACGGAGGGCATTCCTATACCTTTCGTTCTGGTGTGGGGGGCCCGTCTGCGGTGCCATTAACAGAACGCTGTCCGGCTTGATCTAGGCAATCCAGTGCGTTCTGGGCATGAACCACACCGGAAAGCACTGGATATGTGGTGACTGGGCCCTCAGACTGCACCAGAGTTTATAGTGGCTGATCCTCCCCTTAGCAGAGATCATGTGACCAAATTTGTTAGCTGCTGCCTATGGTAAATGATGCGTTATTGCTGAGCAGCAATTTATCAATTTTAGCAGGATTACTCTAAGGTTATGATTAATGTATAGGGCCACTTTTATAATTAATACACATAACATAAAAATGTTTTGTTTTTTTAAACATGATGGTAAGAGTGTGAACCCTTCTATTTTACTAACTAGCCTAACTTGACCTAATACAAAAACTTCTTAACTTCATCAATTTTTTGTCTTGCTTATACTGATTTCCTGCGTGCAGTGGCGTAGTCATGGTGGGGTGAAGGGGAGCACGTACCTCCGGGTTCCAGTCTGAAGGGTTGCCGGGCCACAGGGTGTGCTTCTGAGCATAACACCTAAACCCGCTGCTGGCTTTGTGAGGCATTTACAGATCATCCAGAGACGGGCATGGAACATGACCGTCTAAAGGAATGCCAAGGATGTCCTGTTTGATAAAACATCGGTGATGGTGTCACTGAAAAATAGAGCTCTGTTGAGCACAGCCAGCAGTAGCACCTGTGCTCGGCTGGAGCAGAGCTCAATGTTTTTCAGTGAAGCTGATGTTTTATCAAACAGGACATCCCCGGCATCCCTTCAGATGTACATGGGCCCTGTCTGGACCTGATGATCCGTACATACCTTACTGCGGGCTCTGCAGGAGGTGGGGTGTCTTTCCGGTGACCAGGATCAGAAGGCTGCATGGAGATGGAGCGGGCAATCAGGTAGCAGGGGCTGGGGAGAGCTTGTATTCTCTGTGTGTGCTTGTTTTTAGTCCTGAGTCCACTGTTCCTAAGTTCCAAGTCCAGTGCATTCCTGAGTGCAGAGTGTTCCGAAATCCAGGGTCCAGTGTGTGTATATATGAGTGTGTATATGTGTAGTGTGTGTGTGTGTGTGTATATGTATATGTATATATATATACACACACACACACGTATTTGTACTTTTGTGTGCATACCCTATTGAAATAGGCTGTGCAGGGATTTTTTTTTCTACATTTAGCTCTGCTTCGGGTAAGCAGGGCTAAATGTAGAGCGGGGTGCGGTTTGTACAAGTGATTTCAGCAGCTATACAGCTTATTAGCCCCTGTGTGATAGAAATAAAAAAATTATTAATAATAATCCGCACAGCCCAACCTGAGACCCCCACCGCCTATCTGAGACTCTGCACAGCCCATCTGAGATGCACACAGGCCATCTGAGGCCCACCTGAGACTCTGCACAGCCCACCTGAGACTGTACAGTTCTGCATTGCTATATAATGTATTGCTAGGATTTGTAGTCCTCTAGAGCTGGTGGTATTCTGCATTGCTGTATTATGTATTGCTGTGTGGTGGGCCTCCATAGTGGATCAGTGGCTTTAGACCCGCTTCTATGCTCCCTTCTTTTGGTGCGGCATCACCCCTCCTGATAAATCATGGAGTGTAGGCTTGAAATCACCCAAGTCTCTCCTCCATGAGAGATTAGAAGGGGCACCACCAGGAAAATAGAAGCGAGCCCAGAAGTGGCTCCTAAATTAAAAAAGCAGCACTGGAGAATGAGGTGATTTGAAGGTGAATCAGGAAGGGAAAACATAGGCAAGGGAACAGTTCGTCTAGAGCAGGGGTAGCCAAACTCCGGCCCTCCTGCTGTGGTGAAACTACATGCATCTCTCTCCGGGAGTCATGTCTGTGGCTGTGAGAATCTTGCAGTGCCTCATGGGATTTGTAGTTCCACCACAGCTGGAGGGCCGGAGTTTGGCTGCCCCTGGTCTAATGAAAGTCTTGCTACACCTCTGCCTGTGCATCGGGATGCAAAGTCCATTTGGTTGTTACGCGTGAGCCGATTGGCTGAAGATAGTCTCTCATCTGGCCGTAATCAGCTCTTAAGCCTGTGACACACTGCACCCGAAGCAGTGAGAAGCGCAGAGCTGAGCGCAGCCAGATGGAAGACTTCATCTTCAGCCAATCGGCTTATGCGTAACAACTCAATGGACTTCACATCCTGATGTGGGTTAATACGCGCAAGCCGACTAGCTGAAGATTAAATTTTTCATCTCAACATGCTCAGCTGTGCTAGCTCTTGCAAGCTGACGTGCCAGATCGAAAAAACACACTGCAGTCAAAGGTGTGCGCTGCCGCGTCGCATGCAGCATGCCACAAACGTCACACTGCATGCAAACGTCCGTACCTAACATCTTTGCTTTGCTCCACACGGCTTCGCATGCAGTGTGTCACAGGCTTTAAAATATATATATGCTTTAAAGGAGATCTTTAAAGCATCTCCTATTGGTTATTTTTGCAAAACCAATATAAGAGTACTTGAAATGTTGTGAGTGCTGCCAATCTGCTGGGCATAGCTTTCAATAGCTTCCTGAATTTCCTGTGTGCTTTTTGGCTTCTCCCCTGCTCATTTCTTTAATTTGCCTTGGTACCTTGCTGTCTGCAGGCAGTGAAGATGTCACATGGGGTGTGTTTGCAGTAGGGATGTCCTGATACCGGGCATTTTCATGAGTATTTGTACTTGTGAAAATGCCCCAATACTAAAGGCTGATACCGGCCTTTTTACAATGGATCTGCTGCCTAAGGTCCCGCGCTTGGTAAGACCTGAGGCAGCCAGCTGGGGACATGGCAGTAGCTGTCTTTGACAGTGCCGGCCGGGTCCCACATCCACTCCTCCTTCCCGGTGAAGGCACAGCTTGAGACAGTCTCGGAGCTGGCACAAGACAGAAACCCTGGATAGACCATAGGCAGCCTTAGAGACATCTGTATGCAGTCCTGGTGAGAAACTGCCCTAAAATCATTAGTCTGTAAAGTTTTATTTAAAAAAAAAAAGTCACATGTCCCTTTTAAGAGTACGAAAATTGGTATCGGCGAGTTCCTGAGAGAAAGTACTTGGTCTAGAATAAGAGGTATCGGGACATCCCTAGTTTGCAGTACTCCCTGTGCCTCTTAAAACTCCTCCTCTTCAGAAATGTCCCGATGTATAGTTGTAGGTCAGACAACAGTGCATAGTCACAAGGCATAGTAAATATGTCACTGCATTCAAGGTAATTAAATGTGAGGTTTCTTAAGAAAGTAAGTGTTTAAGCTCGTTCAGATTAATAGTTGTTGGTTAGAGATAATTTTAAATCAGTGGAAATTAATATATAATTTTCGATTTTGATCATAGATACTCTAAACAATTTAACTTTGCTCCCTTTTGGCCTGTTAAATATTCTATAAAAAAGCATTTGAAAAGTGCAAAGAATACCAGTTGATCCTGCCAGACATCCAGTGAACGTATAACTTCCTGTACACTCTGCATGTCCAGTTCTCTCTATAGATTACAGAACAACTGATAAGAAAAGCAGCGTCCCTCGGTTTTTGGTGTCTGAGGCGGTGGTGGGGGAATGGGGACGCAAGCATTGAGGTCTCTGGTTGGCAGGAGCTGGGTGGAGAAATATGTATGGCCCTTACACATTTCCCCATCCTGCTCTTACTAAACTGGGACGCTCTTGCCATAAAGGGGGGCGCAGGCACACTGCTAACACTGTGCAGCAGAGCGGCCATGCCTATTCACACCCATAATAATTTAAAAAACATATATTACCCTTTAACTGTTTCTTTGGTGAAGGCCTTTGTACAGATTTCAAACTTCTCAGTTTGGAAGCGAAACTTGATAGTCAGATAATGCCTTGAAGAGTTTAACCCTTTGTTAGAATTGGCAGTGTCCAAATCTACTTTACAACAGATAAATCTGCCAGCACATTACAGACAGGGTTAATTAAAGTAAACATAACTTACTGCAACCTCCTCCCTAAGATTACATAGTGGGTAGGATAGGTAGGATTTGAAAGAAAGTGTGAAGCACTTAAAGACAAACTCCAGGCATATTAAATATTAACCCTTGCAATGGGGCTACCCCTGCACTGCAAGGGTTAAGTGATCGTTTTGGGCTAGGGTCTAAAATAAAAAGATACACTCACTCGGTCCCACGGAAGTGACTGCTTATCTCTCTCTCTCTCCCCCTCTGCTTTGGCTGTAAAATGTCTCTTGCCGTCCTTGCATCCAATGCAAGTTAATGGATATGATGATGTCACAGGTCCTTAGACTGCCAAGGCCCGGGGGAGAAGCATCTGCGAGGACTGGTCTAGCACCGAGGATCAGGTGAATATATATATTTTTTTTATTTTAGACCACAACGAGCAGTTAACCCTTGCAGTGCGGGGCAGCACCACTGCAGGGGTTATTGTTTAATTTGCCTGGAGTTCTTTAGAAATGTAGGCATTAATGTTGTTTTTTGTTTTTTTTTAAAGCTATGTAATGTAAATGGGAACATATAATATAGGTGTTATCCCAATTTGGCTGCAAAAGTGGAAATACATGGTGCCTGTATGCATGCCAACATGTAAATTTGCTAAAATGTTTAAATTGTGCCCCATTTGTCTTTATTTTTAGTAGTGTTTTTTTAATTAAAGATGTTTTACCAGTAGTAGATTTCTTAGTGGTAATCATCAATGGGAGAATTAAACAAAAGACAGATCCAAACCAGGGGTGACGGATGGGACAGAGAACAAACATGTATTATCCAGACTATGTATACATGTGGTCAGTTCTGGTAATAAAGTATCCAATGTGGATGTATTGATGGAGGGATCAGATTTACAATGGTGCCCAGCTGTGTAGAAAAGCATTGTGACGAATCTGAGCCTTTTCCATGTCAGCAGCTGCAGTCTGAGACCTGGGTTTAGGGAGAGAACCTCCCATGAAAACAATTCTTGTTAATAGAATGAGCACAGTAAACTCATGAGCCATGTGTACTTGCAGATGGCATTTCTAGGCAGAATATCAGTTATGCTGAATTCTTCCAATTTGTAAAATGCCTGCTTTGGACTGGAGGATGTCCAATTCTTTTAGAAGTCTTAAGGTGCCCATACACTGCACGATTCTCGTACAAGAATCGTGGGAAATCCCGCGATCGTACGAGAATCGTGCAGTGTATGGAAGGCGTGCAACCGTTTCTACTGTATGGTCGCGCGTCTTCCGTCGAACCAGCATGCTAGAAAACCCGCCGGGAATCGTACGATTCTCGGCGAGTTAGTGGCCTGCTCACTAAGGTCTTGCGATGGTTGTAAAGTGTATGGCCACCTTTAGAGTGCGAAAGTATTCATCCTTTTGGAAGTGCCCCTGTTTTATTGATCGAGGACAATACCTATATTTTTCTCCTTATCAAGAGACATAGACACATTGATGTCGATGTAAAAATATGAGATCTAACACGTTGTCTGGCTGATCATCTCCTGGTGATACTTCGATCTCATATTTATTTTTATTTTTTAAGCATGTAAAATTTTTATTATTTGAAGTAAAACAATACATACATACATGGAGAAAATGGATTTAAATAAATTACAATTAAAAAACCCCAAAGCAAACCAATACCAACTGCATAAGTATACAACCATTCAAGTCCAGATTCAGGGCTGCACAGGCTCGGACACTGGTAACAATAGGACATTTTTAACAACCCTGAAATATACCAGTACCATGGCACTGCTAAAACAGTAAAAGGGTGGAAATGTATAAACTTGTTTCAAGACAATTTTATGGAACGGTTTATAAAAGCCTAAAGCTATTAAAACAAAATAATGCTCCGCTGCACCTTATATTAGCTGGTGTTTGGACACCTTCACATCCTTGTTGTGTGGTTGGATGTTTTAAGATTTCTATTTGCCTGCTGGATAGGTGAGATCTCACCAGCTGCTGGGGCCATTGTGTCCAATTTGGACACAGAAATTTGAAATACAAGTGTCTTTACTGAGATCTGTATTTGTTCGCTGGATTGTGGAATCTTTCCAGCTGCTGGGATTATTGTGTGTGACTTGGACACAATTATTTGCAAAACAAGTCTGTCTATTCAGGCCGTTATGTAAGCTGGTGCACTAGCACTGGAGGGAATTGCTTTACAGCCTGGCTAGGGAGGGGTATGTGATTCTGCAGAATAAATCCAGCTGATTTCTTTGTGTTTGAGTTGTTTGAAATTCAGCCTTCTTTCTTTTCTTTTGCCTGGGTCCACCGGAGGGGAGATTCCCTATCGCCATTGGTGGTTGAATATAGGAGATATAACAACACATGTCCTCTAAGGAGCTGTTCATTTAAAGTGTCTTTAAATGTATACGAGAGCCTCCTGCAGAAGCAATTGACTGGAGATTGTGAAACGCATTGAGGTTTTTTTTTTGGTCCTCGCACTGAGCCTCTGTAATTATACAAATTGTATGGATGCAGACATAGCAATGTAAACGCATTGTAAACAAACTGAATAAGTAGGCCAGGCGGGACAATCTCTTAATTTTATGGTTTATAGTACCTGATGCATGGTTTTTAATGTAATTTGTATTGTTACTCTTGAATTTAATAAAGAATTTAATTTTTAATAAATATACTGTAGTTGGATGTGTACCATTAAAGTCAACCAAGGTTCCAATTAACCTATTTTTTTTGTTCAATTTTCTAAGTAGTTAATGTTCAAATATGGTACCCTGTTTTATATCAAAGCAATACACACTATACATTGAACCTTATAATAATCTCAAACAATGCAATAGCATTGAGCATAAGGTTTATCACATTGATTGTAGGTAAATGTATTGCAACATTTATTTCCATGGGCAATAGGTTTAAAAAGCGAAAAATAAAACCTACGTAGCGCACATCAAATGTTAAAGCTGACCGCCTACATTACAAATCCTAAGCAGCTCTGCAAAGAGAAAATAAATCTATTACATACCTTTTTCAGCTCTGTGTATGGAAAAAAAAAAAGCATAGTGTTGGAGCTGGTGTACGAAATAAGCATGGCATTAGCACAACCTCAAATTACTACAATGGCTTAAAATGTATATGGTCCAGAAACAGGCAAAAAAATGGTGAATGAAGTACCTAGACTGGATGACTGATACTCGTCTGAAAATAATTGAGCGCCATTTTAAAAAAACAAAAATTATTTCTTAATGGAACAAGTCGAAAACAAATAGCAGGTCAGGTAAAACATACAGTGGGGCAAAAAAGTATTTAGTCAGCCACCAATTGTGCAAGTTCTCCCACTTAAAAAGATGAGAGAGGCCTCTAATTGGCACCATAGGTAGACCTCAACTATGAGAGACAAAATGAGAAAAAAAATCCAGACAAATCACATTGGCTGATTTGGAACGAATTTATTTGCAAATTATGGTGGAAAATAAGTATTTGGTCAATATCAAAAGGTCATCTCAATACTTTGTTATATATCCTTTGTTGGCAATGACAGAGGTCAAACGTGTCCTGTACGTCTTCACAAGGTTGGCACACACTGTTGCTGGTATGTTGGTCCATTCCTCCATGCAGATCTCCTCTAGAGCAGTGATGTTTTGGGGCTGTCACTGGGCAACACGGACTTTCAACTCCCTCCCAAGATTTTCTATGGGGTTGAGATCTGGAGACTGGCTAGGCCACTCCGGGACCTTGAAATGCTTCTTACAAAGCCACTCCTTCGTTGCCCGGGTGGTATGTTTGGGATCATTGTCATGTTGAAAGACCCAGCCACGTTTCATCTTCAATGCCCTTGCTGATGGAAGGAGGTTTGCACTCAAAATCTCAGGATACATGGCCCCATTCATTCTGTCCTGTACACGGATCAGTCGTCCTGGTCCCTTTGCAGAGAAACAGCCCCAAAGCATGATGTTGCCACCCCCATGCTTCACAGTAGGTATGGTGTTCTTTGGATGCAACT
>NW_017308699.1:101477-107253 GCF_000935625.1 Nanorana parkeri
GGCTGATTTGGAACCAATTTATTTGCAAATTATGGTGGAAAATAAGTATTTGGTCAATATCAAAAGGTCATCTCAATACTTTGTTATATATCCTTTGTTGGCAATGACAGAGGTCAAACGTGTCCTGTACGTCTTCACAAGGTTGGCACACACTGTTGCTGGTATGTTGGCCCATTCCTCCATGCAGATCTCCTCTAGAGCAGTGATGTTTTGTGGCTGTCACTGGGCAACACGGACTTTCAACTCCCTCCCAAGATTTTCTATGGGGTTGAGATCTGGAGACTGGCTAGGCCACTCCGGGACCTTGAAATGCTTCTTACAAAGCCACTCCTTCGTTGCCCGGGTGGTATGTTTGGGATCATTGTCATGTTGAAAGACCCAGCCACGTTTCATCTTCAATGCCCTTGCTGATGGAAGGAGGTTTGCACTCAAAATCTCAGGATACATGGCCCCATTCATTCTGTCCGGTACACGGATCAGTCGTCCTGGTCCCTTTGCAGAGAAACAGCCCCAAAGCATGATGTTGCCACCCCCATGCTTCACAGTAGGTATGGTGTTTTTTGGATGCAACTTAGCTTCTCTCTCCTCCAAACACGACGAGTTGCGTTTCTACCAAATAGTTCTATTTTGGTTTCATCTGACCATATGACATTCTCCCAATCCTCTTCTGGATCATCCAAATGCTCTCTAGCAAACTTCAGACGGGCCCGGACATTTCCTGGCTTAAGCAGGGGGACACGTCTGGCACTGCAGGATCTGAGTCCCTAGCGGCGTAGTGTGTTACTGATGGTAGCCTTTGTTACGTTGGTCCCAGCTCTCTGCAGGTCATTCACTAGGTCCCCCCGTGTGGTCCTGGGATTTTTGCTCATCGTTCTTGTGATCATTTTGACCCCACGGGGTGAGATCTTGCGTGGAGCCCCAGATCGAGGGAGATTATCAGTGGTCTTGTATGTCTTCCATTTTCTAATTATTGCTCCCACAGTTGATTTGTTCACACCAAGCTGCTTGCCTATTGCAGATTCAGTCTTCCCAGCCTGGTGCAGGTCTACAATTTTGTTTCTGGTGTCCTTTGACAGCTCTTTGGTCTTCACCATAGTGGAGTTTGGAGTGTGACTGTTTGAGGTTGTGGACAGGTGTCTTTTATACTGATAACAAGTTCAAACAGGTGCCATTGATACAGGTAATGAGTGCAGGACAGAGGAGCCTCTTAAAGAAGAAGGTACAGGTCTGTGAGAGCCAGAACTCTTGCTTGTTTGTAGGTGACCAAATACTTATTTTCCACCATAATTTGCAAATAAATTTGTTCCAAATCAGCCGATGTGATTTGTCTGGATTTGTTTTCTCATTTTGTCTCTCATAGTTGAGGTCTACCTATGATGCCAATTACAGGTCTCTCTCATCTTTTTAAGTGGGAGAACTTGCACAATTGGTGGCTGACTAAATACTTTTTTGCCCCACTGTATCAACAATTCTGATAACTAGGGATGCACCGATATATCGGCCGAAAATGGCACTTTTGGCATAATGCCGAAAGTGCCATTTTCTGGCCGATACAGCGTTGCATCCTTTCTTTCTCTCCTCCCCGCTGGGCGCTGCTCTGTGTCCCAGCGGGGAGGAGAGAAACTGAGAGGCTGCCGAGCACTGCGGGAGGAGAGCACTGTGAGCAGCCAGCGTCTCTCCTCCCACACCACTCAGCCTCCTGTTGCAGAACAGTGTGAGGGCAGAGACAGCCCGCGCTGTCACAGCAGGCTGAGCTCTGCTCGCTGTGACAGCGTTTCAGGAAGGAGAGCGAGTGCAAACACTCAGCAATCAGTGATCGCTGAGTGTTTGTGAATAATTGAGGACCCCTAATATTTCACCGAAGCTCCTAAAAGTAAAGTAAAAAATATTTAATAAAAAAATGAATAAATATAAAAAAATTAAAAGTTTATAAAAAATAAAAATTTTATATTTAAAAAAATTGAAAAAGTTAAAATAAAAACCATTTTCGGTTTCGGCCAGACTTTTTTTATTTTATTTAGGTTTTGACATTTTCATTTCGGTGCACCTCTACTGATAACTAAGCAATAGAAAACAGAAATTATAACTGCTAGGCAAACAAGTGAAAAGAGAGGTGTGCGTAACCAGTAAATAATTGCTAGCATAAACAAATCCAATATGAGATCCTTCAGTACGAACAAATCTATCAATTATGATAACGGACTGTATCCACTTAAAAGAAAAGAATTGGGAAATAGTAAAATCGCCTCACAGGCAGGTGAGTAAAACTAAAGAAGGGGGGGGCGTGAGAATACATGTAGAAAACAATGTAAGAACACCAAACAGAAGGAGAGAAGAGTGGGAATAGAAGAGGATAGAAGACAGGGAAGAAGAAAAAGAGGGTTTCCGCTCCAGGAGCAAATGATGCACCACCACCAACACCGAGCAACAAGCACCAATGGAACCAGGTTCCCATACAATGTTCAAAGTAGAACCAAACAAGTAATCAGGAGGCCATATACTGGAGATGGCACTCGGAGTACCTGAAATACATCCAGAAGCTCCTGGTAGAGTTGGATTTTTCCTCATTTTTTTTAAAGGATGCGGTCAGGGCTTCCGTCCTATAGGTATGGTTGACTTTGGAAAGCTACATCTGGAAAGAGGGAGGACTAGGAGACTTCCATAACAGTGGAATACAAGCCCTGGCAGCATTAATCAGATGAACCGTGAGGGAGGACTTGTACCTAGAAAGAGAGCTGTTGGTATGGTGCAATAGGCAGGCAGCAGGGTTATCTTTCAGGGCCACCATAGTTCCAGAAGCCCTGACATTTTTTGCACAAGACCAGAAAATGTACATCAAGGTGCCTGGAGAGGAACCGCATCTCCAGCACAAAGTAGAAATAGAGCTATCAATCTTGTGCAATACGGTTTAAACATTATACCAATGCATGAGAATTATGTACCTCGCCTCTTGATAATTATTCGCTATAGAAGACTTATGAGCAATATATAGCACACAGTCAGGGAAGGGGTGAGTTCCCTGTTCAAGTCCGCTTCCCACTTAGCTAAAAAAAGGGTGGGGAATAGCCCGGGGGGAGGCTATTGGAAGGGATCAACAACTGATATACAATCAAGATAGGGGGGGGAGGCTATTGGAAGGGATCAACAATTGATATACAATCAAGATAGCGGGATGATAGGGGAGGGAAAAGGTGACAGCGTAGTGCCCTTAAACACCCCCATGGCCACTGCAATTGTGGATGAGTGGGTGTTGTTAACATTTTCCCTCTCTTCTGAGGTCAGACAAGGAAGGCCTTCCAGAAGAAACAAGTATGCACTCCTTTTTATAGAGACCCGCTGTTTCGTGTCCTGATAGACGTACCAGTCCAAAAGTCTATTCAACTGAGATGCTTTGTAATAGGTGAGAAGGTCTGGTATGCCTACTTAGGGAGAGTTAGGAGACTTCTTCCAATCCAGGGAGAATCGTCTCCCCATACAAAGGATATAAATTCTGTTTGCAGTTTGCAAAAGAAATGTGACGGTAATCACAGAGGAAGAGCATGGAGAAGCTTGAGTATGCGGGGCAGAACTGTCATCTTAAAGGGAGTTACATGTCCAAAACAAGGACAGCTAGGTTAGTTCAAAAATATTTAAGGTGTTGGTCCTCCCAACGAAAAGGAAAGGTACGTCGAAGATACTGAAGCGATTTTAAAGTTGTATAAGCTACCATAGAGGGAGAGAACATCTAATAGATGAGATAAAGAGGACTCCTGGTTAGTAATAAAGAATATTAAATCATTAGCATATATTGCAAGATTATGGGAGCCGGAAGGTAGCATTAAACTAGAGATATCTGTGGAATCCCACCCTGTACAAAGAAGAGGTTCAAGGGAAAGGGCCAAGGCTAAGAGGAGACAGCGGGCAACCCTGGTGAGTACCATTGGACAGGGAAAAATATTCTGACCTAGCTTAGTTAACCTTTATAATTGCCGTGGGGGAGGAATACAACACGAATATCAATTTGAGCATATGGGGGCCCAACCCAATGTGGTAAAGAGGGTTAAGCAGAAACCTCCAGTCGACCCTATCAAAGGCTTTCTCTGCATCCGTTGAAAGCAACATCAAGGGTACAGAATGGACTTTAGCCTGACATATAACTGAGGACCGTGGTGGTGTTATCCCTCGCCTCTCTGAAAGGTATGAATCCCACCTGATCAAAATGAATGAGTTTAGGGAAGAAGTCTGTTCGCAATAACTTTGACGAATATTTTCAAATCCACATTAAGTAGCGCTATGGGGCGGTAACTGCTACATTGAGCAGGGTTGAATAACTGAGTTGTAGACATCCAGAAAAGGGGAAGAGTGGGCAGGAAGGTTTTAATAGGCCAACGTGAAGCCGTCCGGGCCCAGTGCTTTACCAGGTTGAGTCGTTTTCACTGCCAACGCCAGCTCCTCACAAATTATTGGGGATTCCATCTGATCCCTATACGCCTCTGACAAGGAGAACATCCCTGAGCGCGTCAAAAAAGCCTCCATAGATGCCGACAAGGTGGGTGGAAAAGAGAGAGAAGGTTTAGGTTGTAAGTTATACAGTTTGCAATAGAAGTCTTTGAACTCCTTTGCAATGTCCCTGGATAAGATCACCCTCTGCTCCGAGGCAGAGGCAATATGAGGAATGAAGGTTTTAGTTTGAGGACCTTTAAGAACCCTGACCAGCTATCTACTGGATTTATTAGAATATTTATATAGAGTAAGTCTACCATGGAGCAGACGTTGTTTAGTTTTAGAGAATGAAAGGTTAAGTTCCTCCCTCACTTGCACCAAAGTGCCATATGTAGACTGAGCTAGGGATTTCTTATGCAATGCCTTTAGGTCCTGCATTTCCCGAAACTGCCCTATTCACAATGCCCTTTCTTTCTGCCTACAGGCACCATGTTTAATCAGAATACCGCATATTACGCATTTAGGCTTCCCATATCATCAATTTAAAAAGGTTTGTAACACATTCTCAGGATCAGATCTGATCAAGTGGTCTTCCAGGTAAGCTTGTTGGGTTGGGCTCTGAGAGGTCAAGAAACAGATGAATGGGTACATGGTTCATAGGAGGTACATAGGAGAATGTTACCTATTGATGAGAGCACACTAGGAAGATCTTTGTGTGGGACATAAAAGTAATCCAGGCGGGGCTTGGATTGATAAACAGTGGGGTAGAAGGTGTAGTCTTTAGTCTGGGGGTGTAGAAAACACCATGGGTCAACAAAATGAAGCAATTGTAATTCCGCCTTCAATTTTTTTAAGATAGGAAAGATGGGAGGTGCATCTAGATACAGTACATCGAGAAGGGAGTCCATGGCAAAGTTGAAGTCTCCCCCCCAGAAGTAAAGAGCCCTCTCCAAAGTTTGCTATACACGTCATGAGACCTGAGAAAACCCAACTGGTCTGAGTTAGGGAAGTATACATTGACCAGAGCCACTGTAGACTTAACAAGCAAAAACCTGCCCTCTGTGTCTAATCCAGCAACCTCCAGCGGACCGACTTGGCAATAAGTATACTCACCCCCTTTGACTTCCCAGTGGTATACCACTGCTCTTCCCCTCTATCAACTTAGGAACATGGGTCTCCTGCAGGTACACCACCTGGGAACCAGATTTTCTCAGGTCTGCCAATAAGTGGGATCACTTCTCTGGGTCATTAACGCCCTTAGCATTGAGAGCAGTCAGTTTAACTGGGATCATCGTGGGAAGGAAAAAGGGGACAAAGGAAAGGTAAGAAAATACAAAACAGAGGGGGCAGACCA
>NW_017308699.1:107285-141311 GCF_000935625.1 Nanorana parkeri
GGGGGGGGGGGGGAGCAGCAGAGGAGAAAACAGAGTAAAGAGGTGAAAGTGAGACATACCAGCCTACTGGGTCATGAGTGGGTGGGGGCGGCGATCTGCTCTACTTTTTAAGAGTAGGAGCAGAGGCCAAAGCCCGCGGATACGCCATGTTGGATGCCGGCCAAGAGGATTCCAGCGAGAGTCTGAGCGAAATAATGCAACATGTCAGGTCCCCGGTAGGCCACGGAGTTGCTGGCGGTGTTGCGGTGCTTTGGCAAGCAGAGAAACCGGCATGCAATGTCTGCTGAACCTGGCGGTCACAGATCTCCGGTGACCTGCATGCTCACTCGGCCATGTTGAAACCACACTCCTATTGCCATTATTTCTCATTTTAGGGACTCATTAATGACTGGCTTGGTACTGATGGATTGGTGCAAGGCCCATGTGTTTTCTATATTTAAAAAAAGGTTCAAAGACATTACTCATTAACTGCAGGCCAGTAAGCTTAACTTCTAATATTAAGGAGGGCATTTGAAGGTTTGATATAAGACCACATTATTCAAGAGAAATTATTATCCAAAGAGATAGCCAGCATGGATTCATGAAAGACAGGAGTTTCTACTTTCTTTTTATAAGGAAGCAAAAACTTTGAAAATGTAATGCATTGCATCTTACCATTCCTTAGATATGGTGGCTGCATTTGTTTTCTTTTGTTTTAAAGTCATACACTTCCTGTACAAGGGTAACAACACTCACTCACTGTACTGCATTCATAGAGGATGCAGCATTGTCACCCTAGGACAGTGTGTTGGGACTACAGAACTGTCATACATAACAGATGAGGGATGTGTTCTGTAATCCATAGCAAGACATTTCTGGCACGATCAACGGGTACAGGTCACAGGTTTTTGCTCTTATCAAGCAGATATAACAAAATACTTTCAATGGTAGATACAGACAAGGGGCCAAATAAGAGAAGTTCGTTGTTCGGGTTTACATACATGTCATGATTCATAGTCTGATCAAACGTTGTTAGTGGTGCACTTCAAGATACAGTGTTGGAACCATTACTTTAAAACGTTTGAGTTTAAAATGAAAAGCACCGTACAATTTTTGTTTGCAGATCACACAAATTATGCAGTAAAATAAAATGCCTGCAAGATGTCTCTGATTTACAAACTTTAATGCATTGTTTGAGTAACTACATAGAAAATGTAGTTAGGCACTTTGGGGGTTAAAAACATGCATGTATTCTAGGGGAAGAAACCCTTAGGCTCTTGTTTCAGTTGTGTGTGGGGTCTGTGAAAAATCTGAAGAAAGGATAAACTGTCAGACAGCAAAACAAAACCAAAGATGCAAGGACAGGGATAGAACGTGAAGTCTCTCTTTGAGCCGCAAGACTTCAATATGCAAAAACAACACGCCATATTTGATTTTTTTTTTTATCTGTTCATTATTATTATACAGGATTTATATAGGGCCAATAGTTTGTAATTTCTCCCTTATATTGTAAAGCGCTGTGCAGTCACAATACAATTCAAGACAAGAGGATAAGGAGGGCCCTGCATTTAAAGAATACAGTAGAAAGGCATCATGGCACACTCACAAACCAGCATGTAAAACAACTTGTCTCACCACTAAGGACAATGACAGAGGTTTGGATACACGTCTTCTGCAAAGGATGTGTAAGCCGCACTGCCAAGGCACCTCTTATAGTGCGGTCCTAATTCTAAACTATGAGAGTCTCCATCTTGGAGCACATGGGGGCAGAAGATATTTTGTTTTGTTTTGCCTGCATTTAAAGAAGTCTCACCTTGTATTAGTTTAAACAGCTCAGTCACCTAACTGCCAGAGTATAAGATACTTTTTATCCCATGCTTCTGTGTGCAGCAGATGCTGTGATCTAGACGGTGACAGCACGGCCCTTTCCCCCCAAACTCTGCAAAGGAAACAGGTCTCTTGATTGACTGCTCTTGTATCACTGTTCCTACATTTTCCTGGCACAAGTGATATCACAGTAATGCAGGGGGAGGGGGCACATTCACATGAATCAGCAAAGGCACTAGACTGTTTTTTTGTTGGGAAAGCACAGGGAGAGAGATAGGAGTCAATCAAGAGGTCCATCTCCTTTACAGAGCATGGACGGGAATAGGGGAGAATGTCACCATCTGGACACAGAAGCATGGGATAAAAGTATAATTTCTTAGATGGCCTATAACTTTGTGTGGTATAATGCAGGTGGCTGATTAATCGCAGAAAGGTCTTCTTCCTTACCCTGCAATATTGTCAGGATGGTTTGCCAATGTTTCACATGTGGGGGACCCTTTCTTATCCACTTTTTGCAATTTAACCAAATTCATGAAATGTGTATATAGCATTTCAGTGACATGAAGGCCAACATTGCTGCCCCTACTGCTACAGTTTGCAGCTGAAGCTAGCAGGTAAACATGGCAGCCAAGAAACTGCAGCAATAAGGGCAGCAATGTTGGCCTTCATGTTACTGGAATGCCATACCCACATTTTATACTTTGTGTTAGGGATGTCCCGATACTGATGCTAGCATCGGAATCGGGCCCGATACAGGGCATTTTGACAAGTACTTGCACTTGTCAAAATGCCCCGATGCCTAGCGCCGAAGCTTGCGCTATGGTTTTTTTTTTTTCTTACTTACCTATAACAGGGATCAGAGTGAAACTGAGTAAGGGAAGCTGGGACGGGGCTGGCTGTAAATCTATTGCTCTAGTGTACTGGACATGTGTAATGTATATGTAGTACATATATACAGCACACACCTCCACTACACTCCAGCAATAGAGTTACAATTCTCCGCTGCTAACATGAATAGGTTAAATCATGATCCATAGTACAGAACATGTAGTTGTACTATGGATCATTTAAAGTCACCTGTCCCTTTAAGAAAGTTTCGGTAATTGGTATCGGCATCGGCAAGTACATAAAAAAAGTACTGAAAAAGTGGCATCGGGACATCCCTACTTTGTGCCCCTTACCTGGAACAAGACTACAGCTATAAATACTTGTTCAAGGTAGGTAGGAAATATTGGCTTTAAATACCTTTGCCTTTTTTCTTCACCACGCTGGAAATCATGTTCAGCATCACGAATCCCCATGTGATCATCATATTCTATGCATGCACCAGAGTTAACCAGTTTGAAATGGAACTCCAGAAAACAAGTACTTTAAAAAAAACAATTGTGATGGTACCAGAGAAGTTATGCATAATGCTTTGTCAACTACATCCAGAATGTAGCCTAATAGCCACTAATCCATAGAAGTTCCTGTCTAATCAAACGGAAAAATAATCCCAGGGAATCTATGCAACGATTTCAATCTAAGGACTGACATCTGCTGCATATTGCATTGTACCAAAGCCTATTTGGCAGAAGGGATGATCAGGTTATCAAACCAAGGACAAAAATTAGTAAATTCTGGAAGAGGACAAAATGTTGATTAAAATAAATCAAGTCCCACTATGTAAGCAAGTATAGTGATATAAAAATATCAATAACTTTATAATAAAAAGTGATTTCAACATATTAAAAAACATGATTTGGAATTTGTTTTAAACCGTAGTTTAGTTCAAACAAATTAAAGCAACAAGGAAACCTGGCAGCTATCATTTAGAGACTCTCCATCTTAAATGACACTACTAAAATATAGTTATTGCTAACCTCCTTCTAAAAATATAAGTTGTTTGGCTAACTCTGGCTTTGTTCCTTTAAAGTCACTGACCCAGCATTGGATCAGAATAATAGCTGGATTATAAAAATAAATAAGGGGGTCAGTAGTGGTGGCCTAATTCTCAACAGTCATACTGCCTCTCTTTCATACTTTGAAAACACAGATAGACGTCTGACTCTACTTCTCTGATCTACCTACTTGTTCTGTGTCAGTTGCACAATAGTATTAAAAGGGAATGGGTCAGCATGTTCAGAAGTTGTGTAGCAGTGACAACCTCCTAATTTGACCCCAATGATCTGTTTACTTTACAGTGCTGGCCATCATGCTGATCCACATACAGTCATTTGAAAACTAAGTACCCCCTTAAGGAAATTTTTTAACACATTTGAATAGGCAAAACAGATCTTTTTTTCAAACAGTGCCTACAGATCAAGGTGGTACTCCTAAAGAAATGAAAAAACAAACAAACTCCAAAACATAATTTAAACAAAAATACCTTTAGATGTAAAGATGTACTGTGAAAAGACTAAGTACTCACTTGGCCGCAGAAGGTGGAATGCAGCCCCCGTAACAGAAATAACTTTTTGCAGGCCTTTTGCATAACACCATGCTTCACAGTTGGATGTTTTTTTTTAATGCAGTCTTCAGCCTGCACCAAATACATCAACTGTTACTGTGGCCAAACAACTCTATCTTTGACTTACCAGTCTACATCATATTGTTCCATTAGGCCCGGTCTTTGCCTATATATTCAAATCGCAAACTGCTGTTAGTTTCCTGCAGATCCCGCAATTACATTTTGGGGTTGACACCTTCTTTTAGCATCAGTCAACTCTTAATTTGTCGAGATGGCCAATTGTGGATAAATTATAATTTAAAAATCTACACTGCTTGTAGAATATTTTCCTTACAGTGCAATTATGAATTTCAAATAATTTGGCGATCTTTTTAAACCCCTTGCCAGAATTATAGGCATCCACAAATTTCCTTCTGAGGCCTTAGAGCTCTTGACCTTGGCATGATAACACTTCCATACCAAAAACATTCAGACCCTAGATAAACTAGGGATTATGCAGGTGGAGAATCTTATTTAAACCTAAAGAGGTCCTAGTCCTTGGCACCAAATCTGGAACACGACGATTCGTATTCTATGCATTTGTGGTGTGGTTGTAAATGTACGTACATTATACACCGATTTGAGGTTCAGCCTATACATTGTTCCTTTGCACCATCCTTGAGTCCTGCCACTTGCAACACCAAGGCCCTGAACGAGGGGGTGTTGAGCCCCTGAAACAAGTTGGCTGATTTGTGTTACCCTGCTGTGAACCACTATGAAAGATTTGGACTCTGACCGTTTGTATGGCGCCCTTATTAGACTGTTTATGCCTTTATTGAATAAAATGTCAGACACAAGAGCTCAGAACGAGTGCAAGACAGCTGACATTATTGTTATCATAGAGCAAAGAAAATGCCAAGTGAAAGGAGAAGGGTCACCCTCTTCTACAAAGAAAAAAATTAAAAAAAATAAAGATCTGTTTATAATATCAGGGAGGTAAGAATGGATAATCACACAGAAGAAAAAAGCAAATATCCCTGGGGAGATTTCACTCTAAATATAGAGCGAATGGTTATATGCCGACACCTTTTTTGTGCATATATTAAACATTGTTATGTCAGTTGTCCTTTTATAGAGCCATTTTAAGGGTTTTCCTGTCTGTTTACAGACTACCTAAAGTGCAAAATGTAATGAAAGATCAATGCCATATTGTAAAAGTAAACTTACCAAGGAAACTGTACAGTATAAAATATGACAATATGAGCAAAATCTGTAAATTGTTTGTAATGGAAAACAATTTCAGAGAAAATTTGCAATGTGTACAACTTACACCATGCAGAAGAATAATGTAACACAAAATTCTTCTATTGCAAACATGTCTTTAATATTATGATTCAAATAATATAACAAAAATCGGGAAATCGTTGCAATGTCCATTGTCACATTAAAATGTACCACCAACTTTAGGCACAGTTTCTTGCAGTCACACAAAAGTACACATGTCCATAGGTTTTGTTAATTACAAAAATGTATTCCAGTGATATTAGAAAGCCAGTAGAGAAAGGTATCTGGTGTCCTAAGAGGAAGAGTAGCGGGTACTCTTGGAGACTTGTCTCGCAGAAATACTTGGTAAACATTACCTCTGAACTTGAAAACAGCTACCTCACAATAATACTACTTCAATATGAAGCAGGTTTTCACCACCATGGTTGTGGCTGTACAACTAATGGGCAGTTTTGAGACACCACTCTCTTTCACGAGTCAAGTCTTCCTCCACTTGTCTATTTTTTTAATAGAGCAATTTTCCTAGTTTTGGAAAGACCCATATGACATCACTTGTCCGGAAAAACAGAAGAAAATGCAGGATGCTGGGTGTAACTCCAAATCAATGTAGCTGTGATAAGTAGCCATCCAAATCCTGAAAAAAAAAAATTAAAATAACAGTTACTACCACCTTAGTATAACAGATGTTTGCTGGCAATCAAAAACATTTCTCAATGTGCTTATATGATTTAAAGAAGTGCAGCCAAATCTTTTTTTGGCTTTACTTCTCGTGGGACACAGAAGTGTAGAACCACACCTCGGTAGGGAAGTATCACTGCAATATTGTTGGGATCCACCCAGATGCTTGATTGACAGCTCTCTAGAGCCAGAACCAGCCCCCGACAGTCACCACTCTCTGGAAGGAGGAGACTGTGAGCTCTGTAATCAGCGGTTACATGATCGCTCAGCTCTCAGTATACAGAGTCAGTGTGGAACAGCTCTGCCTCTAAGTATTGGGAAGAGTATATTTTACTCTCCCAATACATCTCCTTTAATTTTACTAACAATTCACAGAGGAGAAGTATTTCCATTTTATTGCTAGACTTTGCATGCCGATTGGTTCTTTATTTTTAGGTGAACTGTACTTGACCTATGCTATGATGTCCCTCTGTGTCCTCATGTCCTGAACATGATGTTTAGAATGTGATGACTCAGGGGCCCTAGGCCACTGCAGTAGCGGGGGAGAGAGGTTCCAAAGACCGGTCTAAGAGCTAGTCTGCTCAGAGGATCGGATTTATTTTTGACCTTAGGCGAAAACGAGCACTTAAAAGAGGAACTTTACGCATATCTTTAAAGTGACAACAAACACACCCCTGGAAATATTTAGTAATGGCAATCTACAGATAATTCTAGAGATAATTGCCGACTTTGTACTCTTTGCATACCTTATTTCCCTTTTCTTCCCCAGTCTCCTGACAGTGGCCATGTTAACTACGGGCAGTTTACTAGCTCTCCCTTTACTTTCTGGAACTCTGGCACATGTGACTAGGACATGTGACCATGCAGTAAAAATGCCTTTCCCTGAGATCTTGTGCGATTACAGATGAGATTTCCCAGCAATATTCTGCTGATGTAATCTTCCCATGATGCAATGCTTTGACACATTACATAATTTGGACCAGGAAGTAAATGAAAAACACATTTGTTTAACTAATGAATGCAAGACATTTTAAATTAGCACGCATAGATTTTTTAGTGAAAGGGGGTAAAGGGTTAGGAATTTTTTTTACCTGGAGTTCTGCTTCAACAGCAGGTTTTAAAAGGTAGTAAAAACCAAACAAACATCCAGTTTACCTTTGCTATGTTACCGGTATAACCTGGAACGGATGCAAGGTAACTTTCTTGAAGCCACATTCCACTTAGTTGGTGTTTTAGTATTAAAACATTTCTAAAATAAAAGAAAGTGATTATAAACTATTCAGGCATATGTGCATAAAAAGTAGTACCACAATCTCGGCAAGTGTAAGATTTCTCCACTAAATTCTAAAGGGCAACACAAGTGCAGACTACCATATCCTTGAAACTGCTCAGACCAAGACTGATGAGCAAATGACCAGGGAAACAGAAGAAGGCGAGTGCAGTTTGAGACCGTGGCTACATGGCAATTCTAGATTTACTAAAGATTTGAGGCTGTTCACTTAGCAAAGTAAATGGTCACTTTGAAAACTGAATGTCCACTTAGTAAAATGAATTATTGTCAATAAAAGCAACTTGTACTTACTTTGAATATATATTTAATTCCAAGGAAAATAAAATAGTTTTTTTTTGTTGGCGAAAGATAGGTTGATTAAAGATTTAACCTATTTCCTAACTCAGTGAACATTCATTGCTAGGTCAACAGTTTATTTTAGTAAATGAACCGCATTGACTAAGACCCCCTGAAAGGCTTGCCAAGTAGAGGACTTGCCCCTTTTTTAGGGTTCCATACATAAAGGTTGAATACAGGCCCATAGAGTTCAACCTATGTGGTTGCGTGTGTTTAAGTAATCTTTGTCATCAAAAGACCATCTTAGTAACTCAAAGTGGAATATTGCTTTAATATTGTATTTTTGTAGTAGGTAGACATTTACTGTAAATAAACATTTTTTCATTTAGTAAAGCTTTTAAATACTTCTGAACGTTATTATTGTGAGCTTTTACAGTTACTGCAATAAACCAGTCTTGTATGATTTATAGTAGAAAGAAAAAAAAAAGTCTGAAAGAGCCACTCCTATTTACTGGTCACAAGAGATAACCCAAAATATAAACATTGTGAAGCCCTTTATTACGCTTCCTGACGTCTGAACCGAAGGCTCCATTTACATATAACATTTGCGGTTTTCTGTGCGAAAGACCGTGCAAGATGAAAACCAAAAATTTTTTCATCTGGACGGATTCCGCTTGTTTGCAGCCATTATTTTGCTAATTACGCGCGTACAACCGCTCCGGTGTGAATGGAGCCTTACAACGGTCTTGCTGAAGTTTATTGTGATTTTTGTGGAGGTGGTCTTGTGTCGTTATCCTCTCCAGAAAAACTACAAGGATATGTAAAGAAGAGGAGGAAAAAAAACCAAGATGGTACATCTGCAAGAGCAGCTGAAACTATGAAAAGGAAAGACATCCTATAATGTGGAAGTATAAAGTGACATTTTCATTTGCTGTGGAATTTAAAACAAAGAACATTCACATTCATACACTTACTCATCTAATGAATTTTCAGAACTTGTAGATAATTGAGTCCACCACTTCTTTACAATTGCTTGAAGCCAGTTAAGACCAACTATAACATATCTAAAAAGGTAAAATGCGTGAGCAACCCGAACATTTCTGTTGTATCAATCATGACATTTACACTGGTTACTGTTGTCACAGAATACAGTAAAACATTTTGATAATTTAATTTTTGGTGCCTTAATTCAACACTCGCAGGTTTTCTTTCTAACCTCTAAATCACTCTATGTTGACTCAGCAGTAACAGAGGGGTTAAAGAAAGGAACCACCGCGTGCAGCTCGAAGCACAAACATCAAACGCTCCCAAAAGTGTTAAATGCTGAATATTAAGGAGACTGCAGGGCAGAAACAGAGGGAAGATAGGAGACATGGACAGCTGGAGAGTAGAGCATAAGAGTTGTTCTTTTCAAGACACTTTCATCTTCACTGATTTTGTAAGCT
Organism: Nanorana parkeri; assembly: GCF_000935625.1. NCBI lineage: Eukaryota > Metazoa > Chordata > Amphibia > Anura > Dicroglossidae > Nanorana > Nanorana parkeri. Next base: position 116,494 of record NW_017308699.1, read on the forward strand.
GACAGGGTCACTCTAAAGAAAGCTAGCAAGTATCATACAAAGTAAGAAGGTTGTTTATACATTCTGAAACTTCAAAAGACAAAATGCTTGATCAAGGATGAGGATATTTATCACCTATATCAATGTTTTACTTAGCAAAAAATATAAAAGAGAAGGAAATTTGGTAAGGAAAAACATACAGATGGGTTCCTAAGAACAGGTGAAGAAACATCTGCCAATCCTACATTGGTGAATAAACAGGACTAGGCAGTCCTATATTGGTGAATAAATAGAACAGCGTTGTGTTCTTTTATACACTGTAAATTTTCTTCATGGAAGAATGGACCAGCACTGGTTTGCCGACATTTTCCAACACTGTAATTCTCTATGAAACGAGGAAAAAAAAACACAATGCAATTTGTGCTACTTTACCGTAGGAATGTCAAAGACCAAACTGTCAAACATGATGCTCAAAATAGGATCATTTGAACAAACTTGGTTTGGACCAACTGGATTGGTGATGGTAACCTTGATGTACAAGGCAACACAAAGAATGCCACTGCTGATCTCCTTCTGAAAATGATAATTACCTGCTTGTACCAATCCGGAACATAGACGCAACAAGTTAGAACTCGTAACTTGCAATTTTAGGAGAATTGGTTAGCAATGGCAGCCTATTGGTTACTTTTTAATTTTATATGACAGATAACTTCATGTTTACCAGCTATTGATTTTATGGGAAGGTGCACATGTATGTATTTTGAGTGTGTTAACAACTGTCTTAGGTTTATGAGACTGAACTGAGATGAATGAGATTATTCCCCCCCTCCCCTCCGAAATCATACAGCCATCATAAAAGTAGAGTCTATGGAGTTTACATATTTAGAGAGAACTTTGTGGAGATAAACAAACTTACTCTTCAAATTTGCTTTTAAGTAGAGACTTAACCAGTGGTAACAGGTCAACACAACCACCAATTGAAACTGAAGCTTTGTCTTCTTGCAAGCTGGAAAAAAAAAGATCTCTATATTAAGGATTTTTAAAAATGTTTGCCTTTTTTCAAATACTTAAAATTGAGCACACACAACGATTTAGATCATGGAGTGAGGCAACCACACACTGAGCTAAGAAATCCTTATCTGATCTTCTCCTTAGTTTGGCTACATCTAGAGTCAAAATACTGTACATATTACTAATATATATATATATATATATATATATATATTTCTGTTTAGCCACCTTTGTGATTTACACACACCTACACACTGCTTGACAACACATTATCTATTTCAACTCTACTACTTCTTGTGTCAAACCCTGCCTGATAATTGGACAGCAAATGAGATCCTCCCTGTGTTTTCTCTCACTTGTAAGTGGTTTCCTAATTAAGCGAACACGTGTTTGGCATACAGAACTGTAGCCTCATGCTGTCACTTTGTTTTACTATGTTGAGAGGATTATAATATATTATAGTAAGTCAACAAAAAGAAAGAATTATATGGTGAATATAATACATGGTGAAGATTAACTCTGTGACCTGGGTTTTCCCTATGTCACAATTTTGATTTGGTCTTCAGTGCTTGGATGAGTGCAGAACAGGATGGACAATATGTCAGTCTTGTTTAACCTGTTTATGACTAAGCCTGCTATCTCATTGTGTAATTGTTATGCTTTATGTTCTTATTTTAACCTGTATCATTTTACTTTTTCAAATCACCCTTTACTATCAGAATCAATAAAATTACAGTTGGTCATTAGAAAGGGAGCAAGCTTATTTTCACTTTAATACAGAACTTTTATGCCGCTCAATTCACAGTCCCCAGCAGCTGGTTGAATATGAGATGAAAAGAACCCAGTATATGCTGAATAATTCAGCAAATAACTGAACCTTACCTGTTTGTAAGAACTGGGAGACAATCTGCTATCACTCCTAAATCCTGCATCCTGCATAAATAGAGGGGGGAAAAAAGTAATTTTATTACGGTGTCTATGCATCACAAACACTGTAAGATACAAAAACAGAAGCAAACAGTTAAAATATATAAAAACCCTAGCAATGAACTTCTCTTGGTTGCTCCCTTTTGGTCTGTTAAATGCACTATTGATAGCAGTTTGTACTTGCAGGACCTTTGAAGGGATAAAACATTGGGAAATGTGCATGTATTGCAGGGATGTCCTGTATATTCTCTATTTTCCCTTACGTTAGCTTAAAAACCCAACTTGTTTTGTTCATTTTTTAGTAAAGTTGGATAGTAGATAAAAAAAATTCTAAAGCACTACGCCCTCTCACTGCTTCAGTGTTGTGTTCTACCTCCTCCATCTACTTGTCACCATCCTTACAGATTGAATGACTGCATCATTACACAGCCTGGGTTTACAGTGAAATGTAACATAGAATGGCACTCGCATGGCAAAAGTTTATTTCATCCAGCAGTGAGGTCTACCCATTGTTAATGCCAGGGAAGGACATGAACATGTGGGGAAAAACTCTGGATTTATATATAGTAGGTTTGTTTTAAATGATAAAATAATAGTGTGAGGATAGGTTCTGAAGTTGGGCTTTGAAGCAGAAATTAACTGATTTTTTTTTTCCAGTAGTCCTGCCCACGGCTCTCTGGATTGACAGCACTGCCTCTGCTGCCGAAACCTTCCCCAAGTGAATTGCAGTGTCTGGGAGGGGGAGCGTGTGAAGCACAAAATAAAAGGAGTATTCCGCTCAGTCAGGGAAGGGAATATTACAATTTTTAACATAAGGCTTGTGCACCACATGATCACTGGATTTAGGACCTGTTGAACAGGAGCCTTTAGGTTAGGGGTAGGCAAACTCGGCACTCCAACTATTAAGAAACTACAAATCTCATGAGGTATTGCAAGACACCCACATGAAGGACTCCCAGAGGCAGAGGCATGATGGAATTTTTACTTTCCGCATAGCTGGAGGAGTGCCAAGGTTGTCTATGTTTGCTTTAGATGTGCTTCAAGGCCAACTTACCACTGTTGAGCTGCGTCAATCCGTTTTCTTTGCATTGCCATTCAAATCTTATCTGCACTACAACACACGGCAACAAAATTAACCTGCTTTGTGGTGTGGTTCATTACAAAAAGTAGCACTTACTACATTTTTAGTGTCTTTTGGTGTGTTAGGCAGCCCTTCAAAATGAATAAGCTGCGGTCACTCAAATCATGTTAATGTGAAGCAGCATGCACCACAACACTGTGAATCCCACCTAAGTAGCATTAGTTTGCCAGTTTCATTCTGCTTGTTGCTTTTATACATGGTGTTACTAGGGAATCCTTCATTAAGTATTAGTAGACAAAACCATTCAGCACCTAATAGTACAATATGTCTACATCCAAACTATTGTGTTTTGCATGTAGTGTACTTTCAATGTGGTGCTTTACATGCGTTTCTATTCAGAGCTATGCAAGGTACCTTTTGCTTGAAACCGTTATAGAGTAAGAGTTTTTTTTGCACCTTACCTGCACTGCATCAAAATGCAGATGTTTAAGGGCCTAATCACCCCAGTACACGAACGCACAGTACGCGTGTAGGTGCACTGCAGTGTCATTCATTGTGGATGTTCGTGAATTATCCAGCTGCAACACAGGTAGTACCCCAATATACCTGTCCTGCTGGGCAGTAACACTACTGTGTGCTGTTCTAGCCAGCCTTTCCATGGATTACATTTTCACTCTGCTGACGGTGCATTGGCTTCCCACCTAAATGAAAGGACTTCCATAGCGCACGCTACGCATGTTGACCAAAGATCGTCCCGACATCCTTTTCTACTTATAACTAGGGATGCACCGATAGCACTTTTAAAGACCGAGTACAAGTACCAATACTTTTGATCAAGTACTCGCAGATACCAATTACCGATACTTTTTCTTAAAAGGGACAGGTCAAATTTTTTCTAAAGCAATACAAACGAATGCTTTGAGGTCACTTTCTTATTATGATTCATGAGATGACGAGGGAGCCTGACGCCGGCTTCCCGGTCAATCAGAATGCCGGGTGCTGCGTCATTACATGCTACCCAGCTTCCCGATTGGCCGGGAAGTCGGCTCCATGCTCTCTCATCACAAGGCCAATCATTACACGCTGCCCGGCTTTCCGATACAGGAAGTACTAGTGCTAGGTATCGGAGCATTTGGGCAAGTACGAGTACTCACCCAAATACTCGGTATCGGCATCGGTGCATCCCTACTTATAGCATTACACCACTATCATCTTATACAGACTAATTTAATTAAGAACCTTGTCCAAACAAGTAAATGCACCATTAGAAAGCAAAATTAAATACCTGACTAAATAGGCAACCAGTTCATTCACACTGTGCTTCCTCCAAAACGTTAGCGCTACATTTAGTCTGAGATTCCTGCTAAAGAGGACCTGGGACATTATTTCATGATCCTTTGAGACCTGCAAATAGAGCTGAAATCATTACACAAATACAATTCACAAAAGTGTACAGAAGCTATAAATATAATTTCATGCGGTAATCAAAAAGAAAAAAAAATCTTTGCATCTGATGCAATAATAGATAAAGGAGGACAGTCATGCTTTTGTATATGTAATGAACTCATAGGAGAGGTAATTACTGGGATATCAAATGGAGTGTTTGCTCACTCTAGTGGCTGGCCGATACATTGTTTTTTAACATAACAAATAGAAAACATAAGCCTGCTGAAGTATTATATCCGGATAACAGATATTATTGCAAGAATTCTATTAGGGATTTAATGTAAAACAATTAGTTCCCAATATGTAGTTATTGTGGATTTGGACCAGTTTCAATTGTATATCACTTTATTATTAGCTCTGTAAATATACTAATACATACTTTGCTATAACGATAAGTGGTTGACTGGAGCCTATGTGAAATAGAATGGTCCCTTTGTATATACTGTATAGTCTACAAAGGGTAAAAGTGGAGTTATTCAAAATCAGTTAAAGTGTATCTCTAGCTAAAAGGTTACCGTAGTTTTAAATAGCATAAAGATGGGACAGGAGATTTTCATTAAATGTGTACTGCTGGGGAGATTTGCCTTCAATTCCTATCTGGGATGTAGGGCTGCAACAACTAATCGACATAATCGATTATAATCGATTATTGAAAAAGTTGTCAACTTTTTCAATCATCGATTAATCGGCTTCTGATTGGTTGGCCCTGTTTACGGCTCCACGCACGCCGCACCTCCTCCCCACCTCACGTTCGCCGCTGTCAGACCCGCCCGCATCCACGCTCCACACGCCGCATCTCCTCCCCGCCTCACGTTCACCGCCTGCCCACATCCACGATCGGCACAGGGACGTGGGGAGAAGTAGTAAGGAGGAGCAGGTGTGGGGGGATGACAGCCACCGATAGACAGGTAAGCCTGCACTTTCCCACACATGGTGCTCTATAATGTATTGCTGGGATTTGTATTCCTCTATAGCTGATGGTACATTGTTCTGCATGTTATACATAGGAATACAAATCCCAGCAATACATTGTACACTGTATGTATAATGTACTGTTGCTGGGATCTATAGCTGGTGGTATTCTGCATTGCGCTGTATAGAGGACTACAAATCCCAGCAATAATGCATTATACAGCGCAATGCAGAATACCACCAGCTATAGAGGAGTACAACATATCCCAGGAATACATTCTACAGTGGTGCAATGCCGAATACCACTAGCTATAGAGGACTACAAAACCCAGCAATAGTACATTATACAGTGGTGCAATGCAGAATACCACCAGCTATAATGTACTGTTGCTGGGATGTGTTGTATGCCTCTATAGCTGGTGGTATTCTGCATTGTGCTGTATAATGTATTGCTGGGTTTTGTAGTCCTCTATAGCCGACGCCATTCTGCATTCATTGCTGTATAACTTTACACTTTTCATTTCACTATATTGCACACCACACTTTTGTTTTCTTTTTTACGTCCACTGCTCCAAGCTTGCTCCTGTGATGGACTACACTCAATACAAACTAGTAGTCCATCACTGGAGCCATTTTTTAAAATGTATTTTATTTTTTATCCGATTAACCGAACTTAATAATCGGCTAACTAATCGATTTTGAAAATAATTGTTAGCTGCAGCTCTACTGGGATGTGTTGCAGAAGAAGTCAGAGGAATCTCTTGAAAGTGGGAGGAAATTCACACTTAGTTGCCACCCAAACTGGCTGAGCCATTTGGAAGATTTCCCCTCACCTCCTGTTCCGGTAACAACTTTAACATTTTGGATTTTCATAACATCCATTGCTGGTGACAATGGCCACCAGATCAAAGAGAGGGAGAGTTTCCTCCCTAGTGGGGTCATAGCCAGGAAAGCCCGATAACAATTCATCACTAAGTTAGCAGTGGCATGCTACAGACCCGTGTTATGCCATATTATTTTTAATCTATTTGTTATTGATCTGTAGGATGACACAGATATTAAGGTTACCATTTTTACTTGCGACATCAAATTATGTACATATATTATGCATAAATACAATTATGTACAGTTATTAATCTGCAAGATAGAGGCTCTGTCACCAGACCTCGACTTTTTAAACAAATACCTTGTAGCAAGGGAGAATAGGCGTTTGTGTGTTTCACTACTTAAAAAAAGTTTTTTGGTTTTTTTTTTAGGAGTAACCCGAGCACTTCCTGGAAGTGGTCGGGTTCCAGCTCCTGTCTATGCCGGCCCCTGCTAATATATAAAAAGGAAGACATGAGGAGCCTGCAGAGCTACTTGTTAGTAAACATTAGGATCTTAGGACATACTAAGTACAATACTACAGAGCATCATTTAAGTGCAGATGTAAATCTGTCTCAAGCTACTGATGCCAGCGCCTAGCAGCAGTCTTAGGCCTGTTTAGTACCTGAATATAATTAAAACAAGAATAAATGCTTGAAACAAGGTATATTGACATAATCTAAACGGAAAGAATGTGGCCGATATTAAAGCCAAACTCTGGGGAATAATGATAATTTATACACCTCGCTTTTTTTCTTTTACGTTTCGGATAGAGTAAAGCCGGCTAATACCAGCCGAAATTTGAACACTGGGTGCCCTTGTCAGCACCTTTCCAACCGGCAATCCTCGATCAGGAAAATGTTGGGAACTCTTGGGAAACGGCTGCAAGCACAGATTGTGTATTCTGACAGTGGCCATCGCCGCGGTCAGAATACACAGCTTACTTCAGGACTTTTGTCCGGGCACACTGTTTAACGCAGATGTAGGAATCCATTTATTTTTTTTGGTTCAGCGTGCAGATCTGTATCCCATTGTGAAGATTTTCATATTCCTGTTCCGGTGACAGCCCAAAATGTAGGATTTTCTTTACTACAGTGATAATGTCACCAGGACAAATAGAGAGCATCAATCTCCCTTAGGGTTACAAACATACAGCAATAAAATCCTGATATGTGTTCTAATTAGGGATGTCCCGATACCACTTTTTCAAGACCAAGTACCTCCCCTCATGTACTTGCCGATACCAATTACCGATACTTTTTCTTAAAGGGACAGGTGACATTTAAAAAAACAAAACAATGCAGACTAATGATTTTAGGCCAATTTCTTTATGATTATGAAGAACTTTAATTTAAGACTGTTTTAGAACAATAAAACATTTGTATTTGCTTTCACACAGCTGTCGTGAAACTACAAATCCGATCAGGCATGTGCCTCTGGGATCATTTAACCTATTCATGCTAGCAGGGGAGAAATGTAACTAATACTGCAGTGTACTATGGATCATTTAACCTGGTACACACTTCCAGTAGACTGCAGTAATAGAGTTACAATTATCCCCTGCTAACATGAATAAGTTAAATGATCCATAATACAACTACATGTTATGTACTATGGATCATGATTTAACCTATTCATGTTAGCAGGGGAGAATGGTAACTCTATTGCTGTAGTGTAGTGGTGTGTGCTGTATATATGTACTACATATACGGTACACACTGCACTACATATACGGTACACACTGCAGCAATAGATTTACAAATTTCCTTGACTAACATGAATGGGTTAAATGATCCGTAGTACAATTACATGTTATGTACTAGGGGTCATTTAATCTATTCATATTAACAGGGGATAATAGTAAATCTATTGCTGCAGTGTGTACTCTATATGCAGGGCCTGCCTTAGGCCTTTAGGCGCCCTGTGCGAGAAAGCTTTACAGCGCCCCTCGGTGACCACACCCCTCAGTGGCCACACCCTTTAGTGGCCACCCCCCCAGTAACCACACCCATTTATCACCCATATTTTTGATAAAATATAAAAAGCGGGGTCACGTCGGGTAAATAGACACCAAACATGTCATGCTTTAAAATTGCGCGCACCCGCAAAATATTACCATGCCCAAAATTGACCATAGGTGACGCTTTAAAAGCTTTTACAGCTCATCAGTTTAGTATTATCAGTGATTGATAGCCCTACAATTATTGCTCTCATTCCGACCTTCGCGGCGATATGTAACATGTGCGGCGTAATGGGCGAAATCGTCGTTTTCACACGTATGCGCACCCGACGCCTGTTTGCATGCGTGTATGTATGGAGGGGACTTTAAAAAAAAATAATTCTTTTTTTATTTGTAACTTTACATTTTTTGGGGGGAAACTTTATTGCTATCACATAGGGGGGTTAGAAAACCCCCTTATGTGATAGCAAAATATGTGACAGGTCCTCTTTATGGAGACATCAGGGGTCTCCAAGACCCCTAATGTCACCTAGGACCCCCCTGAAGCACAGATCTGCTTCATCAGCTTCTCTCCAGCATCTGAAGCTGGAGAGTGACACAAGAATGTGGAAGTGATGTAATATACACCACTTCCACATTCTGACAGCGGAGAGGGGACCGGAGGGAGACTTTTAAAGCGTCGCCCATGGCCAATTTTGGGTACGGTAATTTTCTGCGATTTCGCGGGTGCGCGCAATTTTAAAGCTTGACATGTTTGGTGTCTATTTACCCGACGTGACCCGATCTTTTATATGTTACCAAAAAACTGGGTAATAATAAATGTTTCCTAACATAATGTTAAAAAAAACTTTTTTTTCCCCAAATTTTCTGTAATTTTTCCTAATTATAGTAAAAAATAAAAACCCCAGTGGTGATTAAATACCACCGAAATAAAGCTCTATCTGTCCCCAAAAAATGGTATAAAATTCATTTCAGTACAGCGTTGCATGACGGAATAAACGTCAGTCAAAGTACCGCAGCGCTGAATACTGAAAAATGGCCTGGCCAGGAAGGGGGTCTAAACACCTGGTCTTGAAGTGGTTAAAAAAAAAAAAATACATACATATACATACATACATACATACATACATACATATATATATACACACACACATCGCGTTTCCCCGAAAATAAGACTGGTCTTATATTTTTTTTTTTCCCCCAAAAAAAACAAAAAACACACTAGGTCTTATTTTCAGGGGATGTCTTATTTTTTCCCCCTTCTCCAGTACTGTATGATACAGTACATTACATACCGGTATCTCTGCTCTGTGTGACAGCAGTGTGCCTCAGCCTCCACAGCATATTTTTTCATCATCAATTCATTAGAGATGTTTTATAAAACAGTTTTATCTCTATTATTTAAATTATAGTTTAAAAAAAGTATGTGAGGGGATGCTCAATGGGGACATTATAGACTGCATATTTTCCCCATTGAGGATCCCCTCACATACTTTTTTCTACCATAATTTAAATAATACGGTAGAGATAAAAACTGTTTTATAAAACATCTCTAATTAATTGAAGATAAAATATGCTGAGGCACACTGCTGTCACACAGAGCAGAGATACCGGTATGTAATGTACTGAGAATTGGAGTGAAAGAATGGTACTGTGACTGTCACAGTACGGTACCTGGCTGCAGCTGTCTGGAGCTCTGTAATGCCATCCAGGGAGCCAATCAGAAATTCCCTCACCTCAGCTTTGACCCCACTGGCCATGCCGCTGTGCCTGCTGGGAAACTTAGTTTTCCAGCAGCAGCTCTAATTTCCTAAAAGCCGAGGACCGGCTGGCAGACGGGCCGACAGGAGGGGATGAGAAAGTGAAGGAGCTGCGGTGGCCAGAAAGTTTGAGATCTTGCAGACAGCAGACAAGCTGCCCATACCGGTGGGCAGACGGGCCGACCGGAGGGGATGAGAAAGTGAAGGAGCTGCGGCGGCCAGAAAGTTTGAGATCTTGCAGACAAGCTGCACATACTGTTATCATTGATTTTTACACTCCTTGCTACACTCCAACAGACCCCTTTCTGGCTGCTTGGATGCATGTACATGTGCGCCCCCTACCGCCGAACTAGGTCTTATATTACAGAAACCCCTGAAGATAGCGATAGGTCTTATTTTCAGGGAAACACGGTATATATATATATATATTAGAGCTGCAGCTAACGATTATTTTCAAAATCGATTAGTTAGCCGATTATTAAGTTCGATTAACCGGTTAATCGGATAAAAACACATACATATACACACACACATATCCTGTTCCAAATTATTATGCAAATTCTATTTTAGTGTCACAAAGATTAAATATTTAGTTTTTCAGTTTAACTCATGGATGGCATTGTGTCTCAGGGCTCTTTTGATCACTGACTGAAAACAATCTCGGACACCGGTGATTATTAGATTGCCACGTGAGCCCAATTAAAGGAAACACTACTAAAGGAGGATGTTCCACATTATTAAGCAGAGCACCATTTTCAAGCAATATGGGGAAGAAAAAGGATCTCTCTGCTGCCGAAAAGAGTGAAATAGTTCAATGCCTTGGACGAGGTATGAAAACATTAGATATTTCACCAAAACGTAAGCGTGATCACTATTAAGAGATTTGTGGCTGATTCAGAGCACAGACGGGTTCGTGCAGATAAAGGCACATTGAGGACGATTTCTGCCAGATCCATGCATCGGATCAAGAGAGCAGCTGCTAAAACACCATTACATAGCAGCAAACAGATATTTGAAGCTGCTGGTGCCTCTGGAGTCCCACGGACATCAAGGTGTAGAGTCCTTCAGTCTTGCAACTGTGCATAAACCTTCCATTTGGCCACCACTAACCAATGCTCACAAGCAGAAACGGCTGCATTGGGCAGAAAAATACATGAAGACTAAATTTTCAAACAGTTCTGTTCACTGATGAATGCCGTACAACTCTGGATGGTCCAGATGGATGGAGTAGTGGATGGTTGGTGGACGGCCACCCTGTTCCAACAAGGCTGCAACGCCATCAACGAGAAGGGCACGCAAGCGCAGTGAATGGTAGTTGAACTGGACATGAGCTGTGTGTAATTGGAGAAGCTAACTGCCGTGAGAAAGAGACGCAGGAGCAGTGTGGGGGTGTAAGGCTCGTTGAGTGGCAACGCATGCGCGGAAGGTTCTTATGTGAAGCTGACCTATTGGCAGTACCCGGATGCGACGTCAGAGGTACGCGCGGTCGATGAGTTCTCAGTGTCGACAGAACAGGACCAGCGCCGACAGAGAGCTCCTCCCACCGGACCAGGGCTGACTCGCTGCTGCTCTCCCAGTAAGTTTAAAAAAAAAAATCATAGCGCAAGCAAGTACTGGTCAAAATGCCCTGTATCGGGCTCGATTCCGATGCTAGCATCGGTATCTGGACATCCCTAGTTCTAATCATTCTATGGTCTATAAAAATCCCCCCCCCCCCCCAAAAAAAAAAAAAGTTTTGGCTTTAGATTCACTTAGGTTTTATGTACACAACAGCAATGTGATTGCCTTTGTAATTTCCTTTCGACTTGCGCCCACAAAATACTGGAAAAATTGATAGGGCTGCAACTAATAATTGTTTTCATAGTTGATTAGTTGGCCGATTACTTTTTTTCTGATTAGATAAAAAATTTAAAATACACAAATGCAGTGTTACAAAGTCTACTTCAGAATAAAACTGCATGCACATTTTTTTGTAATCACACTGAGTGTGGGAAGTGCATTTGGGGTGACATTAAAGCAAATGTCAATGCACCTCCTGCAGCAGACTTTGTCAGGCCAAAAACAAAAATTACTTTTTTTCCCACCAATTTTTAACTATTGTATTGTAAGAACATGGAGCTTTAATAGCTTCAGCCACGGAATGACAGCTGCCAGTGGCAAGATTCCGCAGATGGCAGCTGAACGTAAATACAGCAACTACTGGGCTGGTGCAACAGCCAGCCATTTCAATTTGCAATAGCCAAGAGCAGGCTGGCTATTACACCCTCCCACTGCTTGCTGTGCCCTCATCCCAACATGGAGGAGAGAGCTAGGGGATCCAACCAACTAATCGATAATGAGAATATTTGACAACTATTTTCATTATTGATTACTTGGTTGCATCTCTAAAAATTCATAACACGCATACTGTAAAATTTCACAGAAATGGGCAATAATTTTTGTAAATTGACAGGGGGGAAAAAAAAAAAAAAAAAAAAGTGTATCAAAAAATTGGGAAATAATGTACGATAACGAAAAGAACACATGGTTAGGCTTCAGTGAATTTTGCTGGATGACAGGGCTGCTTTGTAAGCACGCCAATTAGCTTTGGTACAAAGACACACTTGATTAAAATAAAATCAATACATAAAACAGTTTGACATATGCTGAATAGAAAGGAATACCTCTGTAAAGAAGCTGCTGTACTTTGAAGCTCCCTCAGCCTGAGTAGAGCCTGAGTCACTGGAGTTCAATACAAAGGTGTGTCTGTCGTTTTGGAGCTTATCCTGCAGGTTGCCTCCCGCCAACTCATTTTCCTTATTTGCCATGTCACAGTCCCAGCCTCTCAGATGCTGTTTTCTTCTAAAGGCGGGGCTCTGAGCTTTCCTCTTGAAAACCACCACTTTATAAAGCTGCTGATTGCTGTTGGTAAAACAAAGACCCAAGCTGATTTAATAGACCTGGTTATTGGAAACAAATGCTATGGGTCTTAAAAATATACATTTATGGCAACTACCGTCTACATTTCAACTTCCTCCACTGGACTTGGACAAGAAGTTACAGTTCCAAATTTATAGAAAAATCTGCATAGGGAGAAAAATCAATAACTAATAATAAAAAAAAAAAAAAAAAAAAAAAAAATTACCTTCCCTGAACCACTTAGCAACCTTGGAGAAAATACTGGTACTTCTGGGTATAGGGAGCATGAGCAAGATCCCACAATGCAGTGCTCATAGCCTGAGTGGTTAACCAGCAGGACGTAGTGCGGTCACATGGGAAGGCAAGAAATGATAATATATGGTTGGTTTATATATTTGCACTAGCAGGGCTTGTAGCACTGGAAAGCAGTGAGGAAAGCACATAAAAAGGCACCTAAGTCATTCATATCTACTAATCTATGCAGGATATAATCCAGAGCAAAAAAAAAACACCACTTCCATTCTAAATCCAGCTGCTCACCTCATCTGTGTCCTAGGTGCAGGTAGCAAGCACACCTCCGCTTCAAACAATCAAAGATAAAAAATGCCGCACGACACAAGGATCTCTTAACTGGAAATCAAAATCTTTACTCATGAAGCAAAAAACACACAGACTGTCCATAAATTCCCCTCCTCAATCCTTAAACTCTAAGGTAGTGGCTGAGGATCGAGAAGGGGAATTTAAGGACAGTGCGTTTTGTGCTCAGTGCATAAAGATTTCCCAGGAAGAGATCCTGCGGAGTGCTGAATTTTTGAACTTTGATTACGGTTTAGCAATTTATTTCCTATTGTCAATTTCAGCAAATTCCAATATGCAGTCTGGAAATTTAGCTGAAATAGGCAACATTTCCCAAATCCACTGGTAATGTGCCACTGCCCACATCCTCTTCTTCCAACAATCCATTACAGTCACAAAAGGAGCCTAGAGAGTCATTTGGGGCAAGTATAGGAATATGTTTTTCTATAGACAACACACATCAGAAACGCATTTATCATGCGTATTACATGCAATTCAACCTATTTTGTCCCTGACAGATAAATACACCAGATCACAATGTACTCAGTAAACCACAACAGAAAGTGCAATTCAAACAGCAAAGTGAAACTAAAACCTGGCAAAACAAACACTAATTACCAAGGCCAAAATACTGGAAACAAAGTTGGCTAACATGGCAGCTACATTCCTACAAAAAAAAGTCATATAAAAAAGGTAAATTCACTGAGCGGCTTTAGTGGTTATAAAACAATATTTCATTGCATCATTATTTTCGTCTCACAACAACAAAAATACAAACACTAATGTATATCTATAGATATAGATAGATCTATCTATATAGATAGATCTATATATATCCTCCTATCACCTTATATCAGCATTAAAAGTTAAGTACTAAAATCCTTTACTTCTCACAAATCAGTATTTTATCTCAAATTATTTTATCACTATCATGAATGGCTATTTTTTTTTTTTTGTAATGTTCTCACTCTGTGTATACAACGGGACATGGCAGTGCTGATGTATAGCAATGGAACTGACACAATGTTATAGCCCATCTCTGGCAAAACATGAAACCTACATCCCACCCGACCATGTTTTTTTAAAAAATACACTGTTCCACGAGCAAAGATTTACTCACCTAAAGCCACCGTCCGCTGCTGATGCAATATTAAATGCAGGGACTAGTAATCCAGCGTTGAATATGCCTGTGTCTGCTGGCCCCCCAACTGTCTCCTTGTGAGGTCATACCACTGCGATTCCTCTTCTGGATCCTGAAAGGGCTCTGCAACTGGTCACCTGAAGTGAAGTGAAATGTCCACATTGCACAGGCAATGACGGACACCCAATGAAGGGCCCCGCCTTCTGGGACAGACATGACTTGCGTGTCATGTGACCGTGGATTTAGGTGAGTGAAAGGGTTTTTTTTTTTTTTTTAATAGAGAGAGTAGTTAAAAGAGAGTAGAAGATATATGTAGTGGGCAGCAGGTTGGCGAGGGGCTTTAAAGGAGAACTATGGGGTCAGGGCTTTTCCCCATAGTTCTCCAAAGGGTCACGGGAGAACAAACTATACTGTCTGGATCCACCCAGCTGTGCCCGCCCCCTCCCCAGTCCGTTTCGCCAGCCAGCGCTGGAGGATCGGACAGGGGAGGGGGGAATCCCTGCAAGAAGCCGTGAGTGACAGTCACTGCTCTCTAGGGGCTGCTATTGGTTATTGCGATCAAAATAATGATGCTTGCAACATGCTGGATGGATGGGCATCAGAATAGCAATGGCAGTGTAACATGACTAAACTAGCCATGTGCTGAGGAACCAAACAGAAGATAGCTTTGCAGTCAGAGAGACTGTTTCGGTCTATTGAGGATACCCACTGGCCACCAGTTTTTGGCTTTGATACACAAGCCCAGGCTACGTTACAAGTTCTTTTAAGTGTGTGCAAGAAATTGCTTAAGTCCTGATAAAGAGGGATGGTTGAGCACCTGAAATGCTTGGTTATCATGTCATCTGCCTGATAGTTGTGGAATCAATAAAATACTGTTCTGGACTCAAAGTGTGCTTTGGCACTCCCTAGTGCCTGGCTACAGATTTCACAAACTGGGTGACCCTTGACCAGGGAGAACTCCATTTTTGTGGCTAGCTGCAGGCCACTGGGTAGAAACGCAGCTACTTGCATCAACCACATAGAAAACTGGGTCTAGCACCTTTCTCTCACCTCCGTGTAATTATGCCATAAAACAAGGCAGTCTGTATAGTGGCTGGTTGTAACACATATACCGAGTTTGTATTTCTATGCCGTTTGCATTCTTGGCTCCTCCATCCTGCTCACATATCAGGAGATTTCTTAGTAAAAAATAAGCAACTCTCTAAGGGAAAATTGTCATTTTGTGCTACATTACGAGTAATAAAAGCCAGCTACCAACTGCAATGCATTTAAAGCGTTAATAGGACAAAGCAGACTAAAGATTCCCGTTATCCTCAAATTTAGTCCCATCTACTACACCAGAAACTGCAAATAACTTTTTACTTATTGTACAATAACTTAGCATAAATGCAGATAAAACTAAACTGGGAAAAATAGTATTTTTCTATTTTTATTGTTTTTGCAGCTACAGAAGTATACTAGAAAACATGAAGATATTAAAGGTTGTCAAGTTCACATCAGTAAGCAGCATGCAATGGATACACATTCTTCCATATACAAATTTAAACAAATTTTCAGTTGCTATAAAATGTATATCCAAACAATGAAGCTCATTGTTTCCAAAATAAAAATCTATTTACATCTTTAATAGGTGTTAGTGTTTCAAAATTTAATAGGGTCCATGTGGCCCACTTTCATGTGGCCCATGTGTTCTGATTGCCACATCAACCTGAACTGTATGATTAAAGAGAAGTAGCTTAATCTGCTAAACTGCAGAGGAGGAAGAGTTAAAGAGTATCATTGGTCAAAAACGAAAATTAAATATGTATTTCTATACCAAATTTACTATTCCTAGTTCTATCCCAAAATCAAAGTAATAAAGCACAAATCAGCAATACCAGCCGCCATACTTCCACAGTTCACCTACCATGTGATTTTCACAGAACGTAACCCCCAATTATGTATTTCATTATATACTTGGTTTAAATTAGACAAAGTCAGACAAATTAGACAAAGAATATTAAGATCTACTTTAAGTTTTTAACAAAATACTTTGCATCCATCGGAAGATAAGCACAACTCCTACAATGGACTGGTAGGTCAGTTCATTTCACAAATGGTCATAGACATCAAGAACTGACCCACGTCAAGGACAGAACAAATGGTGGTTAAGTATTTCTGGTTGGATTTACCTTTTTTTTTTTTAATGGTAAATTTGCCGAACACACACACTGAATTTTAAATTTCCTTTCTAATAAAATACAAAAGCAGTTAGCATTTTAGACTCACCCGTTTCCTAAAGACTCTCCTTGTGAAAGATTGTCCTGTAAAAGTTAAATTAACAGTATTTAATGTAGCTTGCAATTAAAGAAAAAAAAGCCTTATAGGTTTAGTTAAACATAATTTAAAATTGTTAGGGCATATCTAAACCCCAAAAGAAACATTTTATAGATCACAGTTAACTAGTCCTTAGATGTGTGGGCTGCATTAGTCTTTTTTCAGGCTTAGAACATTTTCAACAAGCACATAAAATAACAGCTGATCTAGTCAAAAATGCTGTGTCGTCACTTCCTGTAAGCTAAAAAGACAGCAAAAACATCCTTATCTAAACTACTAATTTATACAATGGAGACAACCAATATCTGAAGGTCTAGCCTAGGGTGACAACCACAGCTCTTTCCATTGATACAATTTAAAAAATGAGTTTGCAGTTTATTACATTTTTGTTTTTTGGTTTGTGTGCTGCATTTTCTGGGCATCCCCATTGAGTTCAATGGGGTACTGAATGAGAGACAAATGCAGCAAAAAAGATGCACATTTTGCGACATGTATTCTGCATGGTTTGCTTCCGCGTCTGTGTGTGTTTTAATAAACGTTTCCTATAGAGTTTGACGCCAAATATCAGGCAAGATATGAATCTGCGCTCTGTCTATGCTGCCTTTCCACCAGGCTTGGAGGAAAATGTCCTTCACTGTAAAAAAATGGACTCTGCAACGTACGTCCCTTGGAGTCGAAGTGGAGGGGTTGCAAATGGCCCAGCACCCTGTGGACATGATCTTTAATATGACCAGACCTCAGATCCAAGCCCGTGGTAGCCTCAGGTATTCCCCACAGGCGCAAGGTATTGCACCTGTTGCGGTTCTCGGCATCCTCCAGCCGCAACTGTAACTGAAGCAGGTGGGACATCTGATCCTGTATGGAGCGTTCCAGCTGAGCAACACATTTCTCTAATCCCCCCGCCGGTGTCCTCCAAGGAGTCTTTCCGCTGATCGGACAAGGAAATTCTCGACTTCAGCTTGTCCAGTTCTCCCCACAGGGATTCCCCAAGATGGCTGATCATGGCCTGTATGTCCGTCTTTGTGGGGAGAGCTTGCAGAAGTGCACGCAGCTCCGGCAACCCCTCCATGTCCAGTCCTTGTGAGGCCCACAAAATAATCTCTGCCCGTTATAAAATCTAGTCCCATCCTGGCCAGAAACGCGTCCATGAGTGGCTGCACAGGGGTTGAGAAGAGTCCCAACGTCTTTCTGCGCCTCATCATGGGGTTTGTAGGAGGCAAGAGTGATCCTCAACACCTGTGTCCTTGCGCGGCCATAGTCGAGACAGGCCCATTTTTAATGTGTGCAAAAGCAGAACAAAAACAAACTTTATCCTGGGTACATTTGGGGTGCCATTTGAAATGAATGCCAATGCAAGCACATTTTGCCGCATTTCTGTGAAAGGGCGTTTTTGTTCAAGGAACGTGCATGTGTGAATGCAGTCTAAGTCACAGAGGTGAGTATGGTGGGAACAAAAAAATAAAACATTATTTGATTATTCTCTACATAAGAGAACTCATACCTCCTTCATGTTCTGCTTGGGTGAAGGAGAGACCCTCTTTTTTGGGTAATCATCGATTCTACTGTGATGTAGGTCCCACTTCTCAACATGGCAGGCCCCCGGTGCCATAATGTCCGGAGAATCTGTAATAAAACAAAAATATGCAAACAATACCAGTCGTTTAATGCAAAGTATTAGGTATTTTAGCCTAACAGGTCATTTATCAGTGGCAAATACATGGTGTATAATTTTGTGTATAATTTTGCATCCTGCAAAAAGAACAACATATTGACAGAAGCTTGAAGTGACATTAAAGTCACAAATATTTTTAAACCGCTCCCTCTGATGCCTCTTGATATGATCATCTTCCTCCTTCCACTTGTATCCAGCAAGTGCCGATCTCTGATCCACCGCAGACTCCTGTCTCTTCCTGTCCCACGTGCATTGACTTACAGCGAGTCTCTCCTCTTCTACCAGTCGAAGATCTGTACTGCGCATGCGCCCGTCCCGTTCGAGAATCTTCAGATCTTCTGACGGGAGCGGCGGAGACAGAAGTAAGAACCCTTTTGTATGTATATATTATATATAGATCTCTATCCATCCATCAGACACACCTTGCTAGAAGTAGATATATGCAAAAAAAAAAAAAAAATTATACTTTAACCTGCCATGCAAGCTAGATTCTTCAAAATCTGGAAAGCTGTTTAAGCATTACCATTTATTATTAGGAACCCTAGAGAAAGACACTGTTGGAAGACCAGGGGTGTGGAATTTTAAAAAAAAAACTTTTTCCATCCAATTGTATTCCTATCACATGGGGGCTTACAAGCCCCTATGTGATAGTTTGGAGGTGACGGGTTATCTTTATGGAACGTGCCCTCCAACACAGAACCGATCTTCTGTGCAGTGGGGAGGCGGACAAGATCGCTGCTCATTTGATACAAGCGATCTGTTCAGATCACTTGTATAAAACGTGCAGTGGCTCCCCACTGTACATTTAGCTCTGCTTGCCAAGTGCATGGTAACCAATCAGCTTCTATTTTCAGCTTATTCAGTTAAGTTTTGTAAATGAAAACTAGAAGGTGATTGGTTGCTTCTGTTATCTGAAGAGAAAACCTATTTTTAGTGGTGCCAGTTCACACCTGAGCATTGTGTTGCCTGTTGCTTAAAGTTCAAACAAGTATATGAGCTTCATTTTGGATTTGTATTTTGGTCCCACATATTTAAATGGGAAGACCTGAAAAACATACGAAAGCTGTTTTTTGCACCTAACACCCATCTCCTCTTCCTATTAATTAGCTTACCATTGGCAAAAGCAAAACCATTCAAGCCTAAAAATGCCTTACAAACTGCATGGAGAAAAAAAAACACTCAAGTGTGAATGGGGGCTCATGGGGTGGCTCCAGCCAAGGGTAGCTTTTGCTGTTCTGCCCCTTTAGATAATCCATATTATTTTGAAAAAGCTTTGTCAAATTAAGGGGTCCATTTAGAAACAATTTACATGGCCCTTTGCCTTGCAAATATCTATGAACATTAGTTTTAGGCAAATATTGCCAAAATATCAGATATTTCTTCAGCACCTTAAATTTATGATCATACAACAGGAATTATTTGGTTTGCAAACCAGAAAAGTAGATACATTAAAAAAGCAATTCTCTTCATGCTCCTAAAACAACCCAAGAATACCGACGAGGGGCGTAATTTTATAATGTACGGATGTTCACAAATTCCAGCCTGCACCCTTGGGAGATGTTAAGAATCCAGGATTTTTTTTTAGAAATGTTTGGGGTTTTTTAAATCATGAAATAATTATTTTGTCTAAATGGTAATGTTTCTTTTGGGTAGGTACATTTACCAGAACTTCTTGCAAGTGTGGAGAGCTTTGAGCGAATAAACTATTTTGGTATTTATACATGCCACATATTTAGCAGATAAGATTATTAAAAATGTTATCCCTAAGCTTGCCTTCTTATTCTAAATGGACCCGTATAAATTATATTAAAACCTTCCAAAGCTCACACACTAACATTACATAGACATCAAAGTTTTAATGAGCCAGGATGAACACGAAGCTGGAGACCACTGCCGTCAGAAGGTAAGTAAGAATCGTAAACTAAGGCTGGCCATACACCTATCACTCTTTGTTCGTTCAACCCGCGTGCTAACCGAAAAAAAAAAAATAGACCCGATTTCTCCATCAACACAAGTGTGTCGATCGAGGAATCCCGCTGTTTACATTGTATTTTGGCATGTGCCCCCGGCACCTGTCAGATTTAAACTTTTAAAAAAAATATATTTTAATAAATATTTTTTAACTTTACTGTCGGGGGCTCTGGGAAATATCAGAGGTCTAAACAGATCCCTAATATGTCCCTTTTAAAATAGAAAAAGAGATTGGAGGACACAGAGACCTCAATCTCTTTTTCTGCAGCCCCTATTATGAACAGGAATCCTCTATACTGAGTGTTCCTGTTCATTGATAACTTTTGGAGATAGTCGGTTTACTATGTCCACAATCACAAATGAACACCAAGTGATGTAGAGCACTTCCTGTTTATTCATAATTGGGAACACAATAAACATACTATGTCCTCAAATTATTTACAAGAATTTACTGCCTGTATCTGCTCTCCATCCTGACACGCCGTCACAGGATGCTGAGCGGGCAGTGCAGGGAGGAGAGCTCTGTCTATTTTGACAGCTGACACCTCCCTTGCACCGCCAGCTCAGCCTCCTGCGACAGCTGTCTCCACACCCACACCGCAGGAGGAGAGCTCAACCTCCTGTGACATGGCGGCTCACAGCGCTCTCCTCCCCCACACTGCTCAGCTGCCTGAACTTTTCTCTCCTCCTCGCTGGACACTGCGCCAGTGTCTGCCATTACTAAACTCTCCTAAGAATGCTAGTTCCCTGGCTGTCATTCTGATGTTTTGACTTCAATGCTGTCCGAGTCACTGACCTGGAACAAATATAAGAGTTAAGTAGTTCTAACACTTATTTACAACATGCTCGTTCCAGGACTGTGATTCCAATACACGGAGGTCAGACAAAGCTAGACATATAGAATTTTCCGGATGAAGGTCTGTAATGGCAGCTCTTATACTTTTCTCATAACAGTCACTTTAAGCAGTAGCACCAACATTTATACAAGTGCACTTATAACTTCTGCCCTCCCCAAAAATAACCTACAACCAGAAGCTCAAAATATCAGCAATGACCCCTAGCCCCCCATTTACACTTGAGTGTTAGTGTATTCAGGCAACTTTGAAGCTTTTGTGGTGTGTTTTTAGGGCATTTTCATGCGTGCGCGTTTTTGTTTTAGTCACTGGATCTAGATACGAGGAGGAGATTGCGGTTAGACATGAACTGCAGAGAAAAACATGCATTATGTGCAGTTTTGCCCGAAAAAAACTCATACTTTTTTGAACTACAAGTGACAATGCTCAGGTGGAATTTTTCATACTGAGCGTTGTAGCTCTTCGAGTGTGAATAGAAGCTGACTGTCATTTAATGAAACAAGAAAGACGGCTGCAGCAAAGAGTCCAGCAATTAAATTTTCTTTTCTGACTGATTCGCCGGAGTGCCACAAGCTGGAGCAGCACCCTGGGATTCCACAGTGCAGCCTGTGGTGAACCACTAAACGTGAACAGTATATAATGCCTCCTAAAACAATAATGCATTGTGCTGACAACACCTGTGCAGTCAATCCCCATAAACTTCTGTAGGGCGGTCTCCTGTGCATCCCCAGCAACAAGAGATGGCCCCATCAAAATCTGTGTGGATGGACTACACAGGATCAGCCAGCCATAAAGGTTTTTACTGACAGCCTGGGGTGGACAAGATAAATGCAAAAGGTAACTCCTGTAAGCACTTCTGGGAGCGTTCCAGTGCATCTAAACCCAAAATAAAAAAACGTCATATATTGTAGCTTTGTAGTCCTAATGCCCCGTTCACACCTTGGCATTCTATAAATACACATTGCGATCATGTGCGTTTTTGCAGAGCAATGGCCCATTGATTTCAATGGACTGCCACATGGTACAAACGCAGCAAAGTAGTACTGCATTTTCCCACCACACGTTCATGCTAGAGCTGCAGCTAACGATTATTTTCAAAATCGATTAGTTGGACGATTATTAAGTTCGATTAAATAAATTAAATACATTTTAAAAAATGGCTCCAGTGATGGACTACTAGTTTGTATTGAGATTGTAGTCCATCACAGGAGGAAGCTTGGAGCGGTGGAAGTAAAGAAAAGGGAAAAAAAAGTGTGGTGTGCAATATAGTGAAATGAAAAAGTGTAAAATTATACAGCAATTAATGTAGAATGGCACCGCCTATAGAGGACTACAAAACCCAGCAATAGTACATTATACAGCACAATGCAGAATACCACCAGCTATAGAGGAGTACAACAAATCCCAGCAATAGTACATAGCTGGTAGTATTCTGCATTGTGCTGTATAAAGTACTATTGCTGGGTGTTGTAGTCCTCTATAGCTAGTGGTATTCTGCATTGCGCTGTATAATGTATTATTGCTGGGATTTGTTGTACTCGTCTATAGCTGGTGGTATTCCGCATTGCGCTGTATAATATATTATTCCTTGATTTGTAGTCCTCCATACACCGCAATGCAGAATACCACCAGCTACATAGGAATACAACAAATCCCAGCAATACATTATACATACAGTGTACAATGTATTGCTGGGATTTGTATTCCTCTATAGCTGATCTAATATACATCACAATGTACCATCAGGTATAGAGGAATACATATCCCAGCAATACATTATAGAGCACCATGTGTGGGGGAAAGTGCCGGCTTACCTGAGCAGTCTTCCAGCAACTTGTTTCGGAGATCGGGCCTATTGGCGGCGGCTGTCATTCCCTCATGCCTGCTCCTCCTTACTTCTCCCCGCGCACCTGTGCCGATCGTGGATTTGGGCGAGCACTGAGCGTGAGGCGGGAGGAGGTGCGGCGTGTGGATGCGGGCGGCCTGGCAGCGGCGAGCGTGAGGTGGGGAGGAGGTGTGGCGTGCAGCGTGTGTGGAGCCGTGAACAGGGCCAACCCATCGGAAGCCGATTAATCGATTATTGAAAAAGTTGACAACTTTTTCAATAATCGATTATGTCAATTAGTTGTTGCAGCCCTAGTTCATGCGCGTTTAACACAGGAAAAAAAACATGCGTTTTCCCAGACACGGTTGGGGTGCCATTCACAAGCAATATTACCTCAAGAGCATTGTACCTCTAACGCATCTTGTCAACGCCTGCCTTTGGCGCGAGTTCACGCAACACAAAAGCGTGAGCAAGGACTAACTGCTGGCTGCATTAGTTTTAATAATACTTTTCAGCTTCTTTTTACCTGGTATTCCTATCAGTAGCACACTTCATATCCTTCCTGTTCACTTACTGTACATCCATGTAGGAGCAGCGTTGTTGCATGCTCGCTCCTGTTCTGGACTGCAGGCTAACGTGCGAACACCTACATGTTAAGCCGACATCAACAGAATAAACCGAAAGAGTTGTTCCATGGACCACAATGCTAAATAATTTTGTTTTAAATACTCTTCAACGGAGAGGGAGTCTTTTAAAGAGCAACATTAAAAAAAATCCCTTAATAACATTGTTTGAGGATGCTTTAAATTTGCATGTGAAGTTGCAGATCACTGCCTTCTTGAGTTTGTCAACAAACCAAGTAATGCATCATTTGGGTGCAGTAGCACTGTCGCCTCTAAATGACAGATCCCCTCTGGACTTTCTTGTAAATAAACAGGCCAGACATCCTGGGTGGTTGTGACCATATCCAGTAACCCCAGCCTCCTCCGCGCCATTGTAAATTCAACATCAATTACATTGTCCAGCGATGCAGATTCATATCAATCACGGTGAGTAACTCCCGACAATGTAGACCCCCGCCATGATTACGCTGCCCCACCCCTACTCTCATTGCAAATGACAGGTTCCAGGGGAACCTGGGTGACATCATTGACCAAATATGGTCAACAACCTCATCGAGGTTCCATGGAGCCATTTACATTCCAGCAGCTCTGGGAATCTGTCATTTGTGGGAAAAGCAGCAGTGGGAGAAAGTCGTCAGAAGCAATGGGTCAATGAGGTGTCAGATCAACATCATCATCATGTATTACTCATCTTGACTGAAGTGGATTTACATGGCTAGACGAAAAGTATGATGTTGGATTTAAATAATAAGACACCAAAAAAAAAAAAAAAAAACCTCATCGAGGTGCCATGGAGCCATTTACATTCCAGCAGCTCTGGGAATCTGTCATTTGTGGGAAAAGCAGCAGTGGGAGAAAGTCGTCAGAAGCAATGGGTCAATGAGGTGTCAGATCAACATCATCATCATGTATTACTCATCTTGACTGAAGTGGATTTACATGGCTAGACGAAAAGTATGATGTTGGATTTAAATAATAAGACACCAAAAAAAAAAAAAAAAA
>NW_017308699.1:142521-146288 GCF_000935625.1 Nanorana parkeri
ATATTAAAAAAAAAAAACCCAAAAAAAAAAAAAAAAAAAACCACAACAAAAAACCCCCTCACAATCTATTGTTTTCCTAGTGTGGGTGTTTTTGTTTAGTTTGCCACCCACCCCCAGAAGGTACCCTCCCAACGTTGAGGGCATGTGGTTTGGTATGTTTCAGTAAAGCAAACCTTTCCTGGCCACCCAGGTGGCATGCCTGGAAAATGGTCAGGTTTTAGTTGTAAGGGAAACACCATGCTTTCTTTTCCACATAAAAAAGGGACAGTACGCATTGTTATGTACAACGTTGTGCACCTTGTCATCATGTCAATGGGGATAATGGCTTCATTTCCACATCCAGTTCTCAGAAGGGATGCAGAGGTCTGCGAGGGGGACTTATTGGAATCTGAAAGCTCCCATTAGAAGATGGGAACCCCCATATATTCAGCACCTCCTTTGTGAATGGGTAACCTTTTGTAACTCATTCACAAAAAAGGAAATAGTAAATAAAAGAACCCACACCATAGATAAAAGTACTTAATTATTTGCCCCCCCTCCCATTGTAAATCTAAAAGCAATCAGATCGCCCAGCAATATAGATCCATGCTAATCATGATAAGGGATGCCCAACCACATAGACCCATCTCTGTGACGATGCCCCGCAGCTAATCTTGTTGCAAATTACACATCCTTGGATCTGCTGGACTGTAAACATAGTGCAAAAGGAACCTGACTGACATCATTGAGCATATTTGGTCAATGACGTCACCCAGGATCCCTGTCTGCTTGCTTACAATTTCAAACAGAAGCCAGCGAGGATCTGTAACTTAGGGGTATAGTGATACTGTTTGGGCGGGCAAGCACACTTGCTAAATGTGGCCAGTTTGTTCGCCTAATCACTGAACAGGCTGAGTTCAGGTCAAACTCATATCCAACCAGACCCTCATCCCTACCTCCAAAGCGCCAATTCACTAGCACAGCCCCCTCCCTCATTGCATACACCCTCTCCTCTTCTGGAAAAACCTAGTTACTATCAGTGCCCCATCCCTCAGATCTCTACATAACAAAGCCTATTTTGCTGCTTTTCCTTGACAGCTCAATCAGAAAAAAGCAATGACAACCGGACAGGAGCCACAGATGTTCACCGCTATTCGCATAGATCGTAACATCCAGGAGTTACCCAAGTCTAGGAACAGATGTCCGACCCTCAAAGCAGACAGACTGCGTCTAGGGCCAGTCATCTGTCCCTAACAGCAGGGAACTTCTGTATGTGGATTTCAGGTGAATAGCAGCCCTGGATACGATCTACAGGGCGGCCCCGGATGCAATCTGTCTGCTTCCAGGGTTGGATATGTGCCCCTAGTCGCAGGAAACGGCTGGATATGAGGATACATGCAGATAGCAGTGGACATCTGCGGCACTTCACATTGCTTTGTGTAGGCTGAACCGCCACAGCTGTCTGGAACCCCTGTGATTTCAGCCGCAACAATCTGCTGCCGGATAAAATTAGCCCATGGGAATATGAATGAGGAATCAATATACCATATGCAGGCATTACACATATTAACCACCTTCAGTTATTAGACTTTTTGATAGTACACTTTTTGCTATGCAAGTCCTTACTTTTGTAACAATTGCACAGGCAGAAGGTAAATGGTTGGTAGAATGAACAAAAAGACTATACAAAGCACTTCTAAGTGTGCTGGTCCCCCCTCTGTGAGCTATGGTTCCATCCACAAGCCCCTACATCACTTCTGTACCCTGCAGTGACATAGTTGCCCGTGGGAGGAACCACAGTGTGCAGAAATGGACCAGGCGTCCAACAATCCCAGAAGTCTCAGATGCAGAACAGTCTTCAAGCACCACATGGTTGGCAGAACACATATGCATTCACTGTTTTCATTACACGAGTCCCTATTTTTAAAAGAAGTTGCATCTAGAGACAGATTTTCATTTACACCGAACTCCAGAAAGCTATAAAAGAAAAACGAATTAAGCTCTATATTCATTAACAGTATTGAACTAGGGCTGGACAAATACCAGGAGCCAGGTAGCCAATGTCAAATGTTCAAAAACCAGCACACGCATGTGATCATCCCGTAATAATCTTTATTTCCTCATGGCATAAAAAAAGCTTACAAAAGAACATTAATGCGTTTCAGCCCCTACAACAGGCCTTAGTCATAACTCAGTTACTAAGGCCGCTTGTAGGGGCTGAAACGGGTCAACATTTGAAGTTGATGGGGTCCTTTACAGAGACCTTTACCTGAGCACCATGGTACCAAATACTGGGGTGGTTTGCAAGAACCAAACCTTTCCTGATGTCAATGGGACTTGGCATGCAACACATTATAGCAGGACAATGCCGGATTCACTGGGTGGGTGAATATGTTAATTGAGCATAACCCAGCCAAACAGATAATAGGGGGATGAAGGCAAAATGAACCCCAATAAATGAAGCCCATACCAGAGGAAAACAAAAATGAAAGACCTGATGATCCCAGCACTCTACCCAATGTAATGAGAACGGCTACTGAACAGCCACCTTGACCCTTAACATCACACTGACTCAGTGTTATCAGCCGAGATCACTAAAACCTGCACTTCTCGGCCTACCACACACAGAGTGCAGACCAGCAACCCTCAGACACACCAGCACCCTCACCACCATCTTACCGGCTCATGGCCCCGCCGCTGGAGAACACGCCGGCACGTACTGGTGAGAGGAACGCTCTTCTACGGACATACACTCCCCAGTTTACAGCCTAGACGGCGCTCACCCACAACAAGCTACGCCATTCAAACAGCCTCGCGCTGCATCATGGGCAAGCAGTAACTGATGTCAATCACACGCTTACCATGCATAGTTGTGATTGGTCGGTATCGATGTGGGGGCGGAGTAAGACTTCAATGGAAGATTACGTAAGGGCGCATGATTGAAACGTAGGGCGAGCAGCGCTGGTATGTCAGTGTACGTACATGATGTACTTCCGCAGGACGGAACCATTTTTATCCATTTTGTCCGAACATTGTTGTGCTTGCTGTGAGTTGTGCCACTGTCACACCGTGTTATGTCGTAACCTGTGTACAGGTCACTGCGTAATCACGTTGTAATACCTTGTGTAAGTGATGAGTAATTGTTTTGATCACCTTCCTAAACAATATGAAACGTGAATAGTAGTTTCTTGATTTTCATGAAGGGACGCAGGATTCCATTGTTCCTAATACGATTGGGTTTTGGGTTATACGGCTGTCTGCAACTGAGACCTGTGTCCTTTAAATAAAATCTCCAGGCAAACAAAATACATATCCTTGTATTGAGTCTAGCCCAGCACCACAAGTGCTTGTTTTGTCTAGGACAGGAGTGGGCAAACTCTGGCCCTCAGGCTGTTGTGGAACTACAAATCCCATGACTCCCAAAGACAGATGCATGATGGCATTTGTAGTTTCAGCACAGCTGGAGGGCTGAAGTTTGGCACACTTGATAGGGAGCTCGGATAATGCTGTATTACTCGTCTGAGCCTCCGTCTTCCTGCCTCCCTCAGGGCTGCTATACCGGTCCCTCTGTCCCCTGGGCTCTGGTGGTATAAGGACTTTTGACATCATCATTCAGGTGTAATGAGCTACATTAGACGTGAGGATGCCAAGGGACATTCCATAGCCGGAGAGAGGTGAGCCAGGATCAGTTGAGTAATGCAGCTTTATTTGAGCTCGCTAGACAAAACCAGCACCTAACACTTGGGGGGGGGGGGGGGGGGGGGAGGGAGAATGACCGAAACATACAT
>NW_017308699.1:146366-153172 GCF_000935625.1 Nanorana parkeri
GGGGGGGGTTAGAAGAGTGTCTGCACCACTGTGCAACAAAAGTTAGCTGGCGTGACAGATTACTGGGGCTACCCCCACACTGCAAGGGTTAAGTACTCATTTTGTCTAGATTCAAAAATAACAAAGTTATACTCACCTGATCCTCAAAAGATGGAAGAACTTGATGGACCTTCGTATGTGTTTCAGCCTTATCAACTATGTAAAAAAAGGAGGAGGAAGAAGAAAGACTCCAAGAAAAAAAGGTTACCTTTCTCAAGAAGCAGGATGATACCCTAGATATGATTCCCTAGTTCATCTACTGAGCAGACGGATAAACAGAAGATGGTCTTTGAATTTGTTTTTTTCGTTTTTTTGCTTGATTTTTTTCCTTATTTTTTTTTTCGACATGGACATTTAGATTGCAGAAATTTTGGGTGGAGGGTCACTTTGCAGTGTAACCCTTCAGAATTATTATGTTTATTGAGTGAAAACAACTCCAAGCTTTGTCATCTTCAATGAGCATTAAACAATTGTCAAACCAATAGTCATTTTAATAAAAGACTGCTAACTTTACATACAGCAGATCGTAGCCCTTTATGAAGATTCATAAACTTATCATAGACTTAACCTTTTCACTGCCAAGGCCTTTTTTTTTGTTTTTGTTTTTGTTTTTTTACCCACATGATATAATCTACGTTTTAGACCTGAAAATTACTTCAAAACCCCAAAACATTATTGGGGTTATTCACAAAGGAGCCAAAGGATCCAGCCCTAGCTTCGGCTGATCCTTTGGCTCTCTTCGGCCGCCGGAGCCCTTCGGTTCAGTAGAACCATAGGGCTGCTCTACGGGCTATTCACTATAGCTCGTACAGCAGCCGAAGGCTGCCGAGCGGATGGGCCGATGTACGGGTGAAATCAGCTGATGTACGACTGAAATCAGCCATACTGAGCCGTAGTGAATAGCCGAACGTTGGCACACTTCACTTCGGCTGGGTTATTCGCCGAATTATTTACCTTCGGCAGCATTGTGAATAACCCCCTATATATTTTATGAAAGCCAACACCGTGTCTTAGATCTCAGAGGAAGAGACCGAGCCTCGGGCACTTCATACTGTAAATGCAGATTCAGAGAACTCAAATTCACTTGAAGAGTTTGAAGGATCTACATTTTCTTTTGATTTTGCAACAGTTCCTGTCTTTGTTAAGGCTGTAAAGGAGGCCATTAGTTGGGAAGATGAGGAAAGTCCAGAGCCTCCAAAAAAGCAGAGGAGGTACTTCCCTGATCTGAAACGTGAACTGCCTGCATTCCTGTTTTTCTGTGAAATCTTTTCTTTTCTTTGGTGGAAGAGGAATGGGCTAGGTGAGACAAAAAGCTGAGTCTTCATAATCAGATGACTAAACTCTATCCGTTCTAGTCACAAGATATTAAAGGATGGAACACTCCTCTGAAGGTTGATGCGGCCTTACAGAGGCTTGCACGGAACATTACTCTTCCTTTAGAGAACTCTGTGTCTTTCTGTGATCCAATGGGTCGTATGCTGGAGTTTTATCTGAAAAGAATCTTCTCAGTAACAGGAGCATCCTGCAGAATGGCAGTAGTTTTGACTTCAGTATCCTGGGCCTTTTGGGCCTGGGTAGCTCAGTTGGAAAAAAGCATAAGTTTCAAGGGAGACGGCAGACCTGGTATACCTATTTAAAAACCTCAAATTGGCAGCAGATTTTGTTGCTGAAACAGTGGTTGATCAAGTAAGAATGAATACCTGGGTCATGGCTTATTTTGTGACCGCAAGAAGGGCATTATGGCTGCGCCAGTGGTTGGCTGATTCGGCCTCCAAGTAGAGTATGTCATTCCAGGGCCGTCTTTGATATTGATTGGACCCTGGGCAAACATTTTCTTGGGCCCCCCACCAAGCCAAGCCCGCTAACTGCCATGCAGTTTCTCTCTCCACCCCAACATCCTAAATCAATTTCTTTATTTTATATATTTTTTTAAATGATTGGCCCAGTAACTTAAGGAGTGTGACAATCAGCCAGCGCTGCAGATATATGAAAAATATATCTGCGGTGCTCGCTGATTGTAACACTCCTGCAGTTACTGTTTGTGAATCACCCCCCTCTGCGGCATTCACAAAGTCCAATAGAAGTGACATTTCAGACCGATCAGTTGTTCTAGGCAGATATGATCGGCTCTCTTGCACTTGCGCAGTATGCCGATCTGCCCTGGAATAGCCGACAAAGCGTTGGAATGCTTGACCCAATAGGCAGTCACACATTCCATCACTGTCAAACTGAGCGGGATTATATTGTAATGTGTGACCACGTCACCGGTCACACATTCCAACGTAGTCACAAACTTTGATAAAACACCCGCTCTGTCACTTGCAAATGTGTCCCCTGAGTAGTATCCAGTAGTGTGGGAGGAGCAGGGCACTGAGGCTCTGTCTCTCTCCAAAGCACAGGGATCAGAGCCTATCATGAATGCCTAGACCAGCCGGCCCGCCCATCTACATCATCAGTTGCTAGGCAGATGGGGCTGATTAAAAAAAAAGGTCCTGATCTTCTGATCTCTGCTGCCTGTCTGCAAGGGGATCAGAGTCTGTTATTGAGCCTGTGATCCCCGTGCTCTCCCAACTCATCCTCTTGGTTGATATCTCCCTACAGATATCTCCCAAGTCTTCAGAGAATACTATGCATCTCTATATAATATTAAAACCCATCACACGCCCCAAACTAAACAACAACACCTAGAACGTATTAATACTTACTTGGTAAATTCCCCGATTTCCAAGTTAGACAAAACCCAAATAGAAACACTAGAAAATAATATAAATGAAGATGAAATCAAACAAGCAATAGGGCATCGGCCCGGATGGATCCAAACTAAACAACAACACCTAGAACGTATTAATACTTACTTGGTAAATTCCCCGATTTCCAAGTTAGACAAAACCCAAATAGAAACACTAGAAAATAATATAAATGAAGATGAAATCAAACAAGCAATAGCGGCATCGGCCCGGATGGATTTTCCCTGAAATACTATAAAATATATCAAACTTTGCTGATACCCCAACTTAGCAATTACTTTAACACATTATTTTCTGGATCTTCCCCATTGCCGACTGCTCTACATGCACATATCTCGTTATTCCTTAAACCGGATAAGGATCCGACGATGTGTAACAGCTACAGACCCATATCGCTTCTAAATGCAGATATTAAAATATACGCTAAGATATTAGCTATGCGACTTGGCCGGCTGGTGCCCCAACTGACCCTGCCGGATCAAACGGGCTTCGTCCCTGGCCGAGAGACCAGAGATGGCACCCAACGAGCCATAAATCTTATACACTACGCCACTACCTCTTCACAACACACCATACTACTGTCGACGGAAGCGGAAAAAGCTTTCGACAGGGTCGATTGGGACTACTTAAGAGCTACCTTATTTCATATTGGGATGGGACCTCGGTTTATAACTGGAATTATGTCACTATACACAAATCCAACTGCACGCATAAAGATAAATGGATGCTTATCAGAAACGTTCCCAATATACAACGGCACAAGACAAGGATGCCCCCTATCACCATTCATTTTTGCCCTCACAATGGAACCCTTCCTCACTACCATAAGACACAATAGGGACATTAAAGGAATCACGGTTAGAGATCACGAACATAAACTGGCAGCATATGCCGATGATATTATTTTTTTTGTACAAAAACCACAGATATCACTCCCCTCATTATTGAAAGAATTTGAAACTTTTAATATAATATCAAATTTTAAAATTAACCTTATTAAATCAGAAATACTAAATATATCGACACCTCCTCATATAGTCACAACTTTGCAGAAATCTTTTCCGTTTCACTGGCAAACACAAAAGATGAAGTTCCTAGGTATTTATTTGACCCCCTCTGTCACGAATCTATTAGAAGAGACACGATCAAATGGATGCAACATCACCCATATATTTCACTCACTGGTAGAATTAACGTTATAAAAATGAATGTATTACCTAGAATGCTATATTTATTCCAAACAATACCGATACATGTACCATCCTCATATCTTCGTACCTTAAAGACCGTAGTGGGTAGATACATATGGAAACGAACACCAGCTAGAATTTCACAAAGAAGTCTTACTATGACTAAAGATACAGGTGGTTTGGCACTTCCAGATTTCACTCTGTATCATCAAGCCGTTGCGCTTAATAGAATGATAGATTGGCAATACCATTCCGACACAAAATTATGGGTCCCACTGGAAAACTCCTTGGCCCTTGATGGGGATGGAATATCCACATCAAGGAAGCTGCCTAGGCCAGAGACATCTTTCTGAGGGCGGAGGACATAAGAGGACTCCCCCTTCCTCACTATCAGGTGGAACGGGTATCCCCAACGGTAGGTCGCCCCTGCACTGCGGATCTGATCTTACACCGGGCGGAGGAGAGCCCGGCGCCTGAGGGTGTTACGGGATAGGTCCGGAAGGATCTGCAGCTGTACTCCATCAAACTCAACGGGCCTACGTTGCCATGCAGCCCGGAGTATCTCTTCTTTGATAGTATAATAATGGACCTGGCACACTACATCTCTTGGGTTTGACAACTTGGGGAGACGGGGGCCTACGGCTCTGTGGACCCGGTCCAGGATGATAGTAGCAGGTTCAACCGCATCAAGGATAGACGCAAATATGGCCTGCACCGTGGCCCGCGGGTTGGCGGCACCAGTGGCCTCCCGGATGCCACGGATACGCAGATTGTTGCGTCTCCCTCTATGTTCCATATCCTCCATGTGGAGTTGCAGTTCAGAGAGCCTGGGGTCTGGCCGCATGGCTGCCGACTCGAGTGCAGCGTTCCTTGAGTCCATTGTGGAGCAGGTGACCGTCACGTCTGCTACCGTGAAAGCCAGCTCCCTTACCTCCCGTTTCACCTCCCTCAGATCTTTCCGTAGGGTAGCCTCGACCCGGGACTCCATAGACTCGAAGTCCCTTTTAGTGGGGAGGTACCTTAGCAAGGCCCGAATCCCCTCCGGGACATCCGCTGGCAAGTCATCCACAAGATCAGCGCTGTCATCACGGGGATCTGGATCGGCCGGTTCCGGTGAGTCGGATCCACGCTGAGAGGTATCTGGGGAAGGGGATCCCCGCTGGCGGGTGCTGTGCGCCGGGGTACGCGCGGATGTGGATGGCGCCGTCCTAGGCCTACCTCGGTCCATGGGGGCCGCGCTCCTCGGGGAGAAAAACTGTTGTAGCGAAGCGTCTGAGACCTGGGACTTGGAACCCCCGGCCTTCCTGCGGGTCGACATTGTGCGAATCGGGATGTTGGTGGGTGAAATTCGGTGGTAAGAGTGCAAGTGGTACTCTGAGGCCGCGAAGCTTCTCAACTCGAGCACCTCACGCCGCCATGGTTAGGACACCCCCCCCCATTTATATCCTTTTAATACTTAGTGCTGTCGAAGCACAACAGGTTGCTATTACTAAGGAGGATGGAGTAGTCACTTTCTGGTACAACTCCTCCAACACACATGTGGCCACATTTAACTTCCACCCTTGTAAAATACTCACCTGCCCTACACATGCCAATAGAGCAAAATGGTATACAATAGGATATGGGGAAGGGTACATCTGTGTCACCAAGGGGTCATGGGGAAGGAATTGTGATTATTGGGGAGCAGCGGCCTGGAATACAGGGACACCCTGGGGGTATAAACCACAGCCAGCCTATTACAATAAAGATAATAAAGGAGAGCCCTTACTGACCCGTCTCACTCTCACTAAGCCAGGGCCCAGTATGACACTTGTTCTGAATATACGAAACCCGAGCCCCTCAGATAGAGGTGTGTATGTGTTGGGATGGTGGTTTGGGGGACGTGAGTGGGGCCATAGAGGATCTTTCCGATTGGAGGACATGTATAATAACAGTGAATGGCAGCCTGTACAGGAGCAACCTCTACCCAATCCCTTGAAGCCTCATATGCAAACATTGAAGGATATGGTGGCAATAGCGGACCCTACCTTTGAGGACACTATGGCAGCCGAGACCGGATTCTCGGAAGTCAATCTTTGGCTTGAGTGGATGAGGTACAATGCCAATAAGCACAACCAGACTAATTGTTACGTTTGTGGCAGCGCCAGACCACATTTAGGTACAGTCCCACTAAATATACCCGCGGAGGCAGAAGAGTGTTTCCTAAGCCTTTTCGCCAATATCTCCACTAATCACTCAGCATGTGAGTGGTGGAAGGCAGAGTACCCTGTTATAACCAGGGCACCCAAACCAGGAGAAGGCATCACGATATATCCTGGGGATTACACCTGTTACGCTCGCCATGTAGGGGAGGGAAGGCATCTGGGCAACTTCTCAAAAGGGTATTGCGCCTCTTAAAGGAAGCGCCCCCGCCGACCTAGTACAGAATCAAACCCAGTCCTTAGGGGATGTGTACTGGTTGTGTGGAGACATGCGCGTGAGGACTAAGATAGAAGGGCGGTGGAGAGGAGAGTGTGCTCTGGCAAAGGCTATTATGCCCCTTCACATTCTCTCCTACCACCCGTCTACCCCACACCCTGAACCATCGCCCAGTCGTAG
The DNA here is from genome assembly GCF_000935625.1 of Nanorana parkeri. NCBI lineage: Eukaryota > Metazoa > Chordata > Amphibia > Anura > Dicroglossidae > Nanorana > Nanorana parkeri. The sequence goes on from NW_017308699.1 coordinate 152,941, forward strand.
AAGAAAAAGGGAGTACCCCAGCAGGCAGTTTTGACCCACATGTGTATATAGATGCCATAGGAATCCCAAGGGGGGTCCCAGACGAGTTTAAGGCTTGAGACCAGGTAAAAGCATAAGTGACTATGATAAAATGCTTATTTCAATATATATATATATATATAGTTATTGTTCCTGTTCATATTAATCCTTATTAAAAATGGCTGCCTAGTTAGTTGCTCAACTTAGCACCCCT
>NW_017308700.1:0-872 GCF_000935625.1 Nanorana parkeri
AATGTAAATGACATTATTTTGCTCTCCTGTAATATTTCTGTGTCTCTTTAGCTCGGTCAGATCGTTATCAGCATATTAACTCTTATGATGAAGATGATACAAATGATGAAGACTCTGTGGAAATCCGTCAGTTCTCATCCTGCACTCCGCGGTTCAGTAAGGTAAGCATTCATATATATCACAGGTTCAGTGTTTCCTCATGTGAATGTACGGGGTACAGTTACTTATAATGGGTGTTCTATGATGCCGTGAATACACAAGTTGTGAATTTGATCACTTACCCTGACACAGCTATTTTCTATGTAAGCCGCTCCCTATGATAATAGAGTCTGAACAAGGGACGGCGCTGGTGATGAGTTGGTATTAGTGTTTTGCACAGAAGTCTTTGCGATGTGCTTCCTCCATGATGACTGGCAGTCCCAGGTTTTTAGTGATCTTCAGATTCTAGAGATGGGGGTCACCAGAAGCAGGCATGTCCCTGTCCAGATAAAAGCGCTGCAGCAGAACCTACTTTGTCCTTTTTCATTATCAAGCATTGGGCTGCGTATCTTTCTCTTGAAGGAACCTGTATTCATATAAATACCAAGGCTGCCATTTCTGATCCCCCTTCTAGAAATATCGGTTGCCTGTCTCAGTATATTACGATGCTGACCTGGAACAAGCTTGCATGTTACAAAAGTCAAAGCACAGTCAGGGCTCCTAATCTGCATGCTCGATCCGATTCAGTAATTTATAAAGTATTCAACCCCCCTGTCAAAAATAAAAATTTAGTTTTTTATGTCACCACAAGATGGCAGTGCAGGCTATCTGTATTCTACTGTATATATACACTGTACCAGATTGTATATCCCATTGTATATCACATGTAAGAG
>NW_017308700.1:2262-9691 GCF_000935625.1 Nanorana parkeri
ATATATATATATATATATATATATATTTATCTACATATATCTATATAGATAGATATATATCTATATAGATAGATAAATAAACACACCATGATTATGTCATTGTCATCACTATAAATCTGTTAACCTATTTATAGTTGCCATTCTGAAGAGTAAATCTGGAATCCCCATTTTCTATATTACGCACAGGTGTACAGCAGTATGGAGCAGCTTTCCCAGCTAGAGCAGAAGGCCCCTTCTACATCCCAAGACAGCAGCAAGCAAGATAGATCTGAAAGGACAAGCAAGAGAGAGACCCTTGGAGGTGTGACCCTGAGAGATCGCTGCTGGAGGACTGTGTCTCCTGAGATGTAAGTGGGTTCCACCTATTCGCTTGTATTTCTTGGACTCCAGTCATTGATTGTTAGAAAAACAGCCAATTAGAAGCTTTCTGATTTGACCTAATGGTAACAGATGAGGCTTCTTGTTGCAGGAAACATTTTTCGGATTCAGTCGACGCTGACTCCAGCCCCCCATTAGCTGCGAGGCGACGATTCTCTGCCCTGGTGGACACCGCCCGTTTCGTGGCCCCTCTGGAAGGGGAAGGAGAGTTTAGGGTGAGGAGCAGCAGTGGAACTCAGCATGGCCAAAGTAAAATTCCCCTGGGAGAGCTAGAACCAGGTGAGTGACTAGTATAGTGACGTCACTGAAATTCACTATATGGCCAAACGTTTGTGAGCACTTGGCCATCACACCAATATCCTTTGGGAAAGCTTTCCACAAGATTTTGGAGTCTGCCTCTAGGAATTTGTGCACATGCAGTTAAAAGAATATTTGGGAGGTCAGGTACTGATGTTGGCTTCCAGATTCTTTCCAAAGGTGGTTAGTTGGGTTGCAGTCAGAGCTTTGTACAGGCCATTGGTGGTCTTCTATACCAAACTCATCAAACCATATCTGTATGGAGCTAGCTTTGTGTCCATGGAGGTCTGGTACTGATGTTGGCTCCCAGATGGTGTTCATATTATTTCCAAAGGTGGCCAGTTTGGTTGCAGTTAGAGCTCTGTAGAGGCCATTGGTGGTCTTCTATACCCTTGGTTTTTAACTGGTGGGTCGTGACCCAAAAGTGGGTCGCGCCCCTGTGTTCAGTGGGTCTCCACTTTTCTAGATGAGAGGCTTTTCAGCCTCCCACTAGCGCAGCACTGTCAGTTCTCTTGCTGAGTAGCCATTCATATGCTGGTCGGCGCCGAGTGTCAGCTTGAGGTGGGCTGGAGCTATGACGGCGAGGGAGCTCCATCCATACATGCATTGCTTACAGCTTTTTGCACGTCTTGGAGAGGTGGCTGGATCGGAGTGACGTCATGTTCTGGCTCCCGGCACCTCTACAGGGCATGCAAGCAATGCACAAATGGAGCTTTGTCACAGCACAGCGGCCCATACTGGACCCCAGTCTGAGGATCTACTCCAGTTTTCGTACGGTAGAGAGACTGGCTGGATCTGAAAAAAAAAATGTAAAACATTGCTTCTTTTCTGCAGTGTATGTGTGTGTGAGAATGTGTCTGCAGTTGTGTGTGTCTGTCAATGTTTTTGAGGGTCTGTTCACACTAGTAAAGTGCGTGAATCATTTGAATGGCACCCCAAATGTACCTCCTTCCCACAGTTCAATTGCCCGCACCGGAACGCTCGGTACCGCAATGTCGTGCGTTCCATTGCAGGGCGACTTGGGTTGCAACTTAATGACCAAGGACAAATGTGGGTCCTGAGGTTACACAGGTTGAGGACTACTATTCTATACCAAACTCATCAAACCATGTCTGTGTGGAGCTGGCTTTGTATCCAGGGATGTCAGGTACTGATGTTGGGTCCCAGATGGTGTTCAGATTCTTTCCAAAGGTGGTCAGTTGCGGTCAGAGCTCTGGTTGCGGTCATGGCTCTGTACAGGCCATTGGCTGTCTGCTATACCAAACTCATCAAACCATGTCTGTATGGAGCTGGCTTTGTGTCCAGAGGTAAAATCATACCGGAACAGAAAGTTTCTTCACCAAACTGTAGTCACAAGCGTTAGAAGCTCAAAATTATATAAATGTCTTTGTATGCTGTGGTATTAACCAGCACCCTTCACTGGAAAGTTGGAAACCCATATATTTGGAGGGGTGTCCACATACTTTTCATATCATATAGTGCTTACAATAAATGGAATGAGTATCCTGCAGCTGGCAAGTAAGTTCACTTCCTTCAGGGTTGGTACGCTACATCTTCAGATGATTTCAAGGGCCAGCCTGCCCAAACCTGACATAAGTGTAACATTTGGATAATACCAGATTTTGGCCACTAGATGGAGCTGAGGAGCATAGGAAACAAATACTTCTTTCCTATGCTCCTCACCGCCATCTAGTGGCCATAATGCAGTATTATCCAAATGCTCAACATTCAACCTGAAAAGAACATAAATTAAGGGTGTTCAATTTTTCCTTATTTTGCACAGAACAAATGTTCACAGAGATTTATAGGGCAAATTGTTTATAAATAGACCCCACAAACTCTATTTCTGGCTTAATTTTCTTTACTTCTCCCATCATCCAGGAGACAAGTCTTCAGACTCTCAAGGACACCAGGATGCAGACTCCTCCCCTCGTGCCACCAATGATCTTGTTTTGCGTAGGGCTCGTCACCAGCATCTATCCGGGGACAGTGACCGGAGGAGAGCCGGAGGGAAGGTCATAAAGTCGGCTTCCACCACTGCACTTTCCGTGATGATTCCTGCAGGTGCCATTTTTGCCTTTTTTTTATACTTTTATGTGATACCTTTACTATGTGTGTGTGTTTACATTCTGTGAGGGGGATCAAATCATTGGTTGCCATGCAGCTGTGCATGGCAACCAATCAGCTTCTCTCTTCAGTTTGTTCAGTTAAGATTTGAAAATGAAAGATAGAAGCTGATTGGTTGCCGTGCACAGCTGCTCCAGATTTTGTCTGCTCCAGTTTTGTTCAATTCCCTTCCGTGTGTTTTACTATATCGTTTCAAAGGGCAAATCCACCCAAAACTGATAAATGATACGATGATCGAAACCTGGAGATCACATGACCATCACACACATGATGCCTAAAAGTAGTCTTACTTGCTCATTGCTCGACATAAGTTCTTTTTTTCTGTTCTGAAGAGAATCTTTCTCAAATTAAAGCTGACAGAGAACAATTAAAAGAGAACTATGGGGTAAGTGTTTTTGCCCATAGTTCTCCTTAGGGTAACGGGAGGACACAAACTAGCGTCCTCCCGTCACCCTAGGCTCAGTATACTGCAAGCTACAGCTCACGGTATACTGAGACCGACGCAGCCAGGGCGGATCCTGACAATGCTGTCGAGATCCTCCCAGCTGCATGAGTGACAGCTGGCTCTGCCTATCTGGAGGCAGAGCAAGCTGTGCCCTCCCCTGTCCATTCTTCCAGTCAGCGCTGGAGGAGAGGGGGAATCCCTGCAGGGAGCCGTGAGTGACAGTCACGGCTCTCTGCAGGGACAGGATCGAGAAGTGAGCCAGCGACGGTATGTGTTCGCTCACCTCCCGATCTATTGAGCCGACCTGTGACAGTCTCATTGTCACAGGTCGGCTACAACTATAGGATGAGCGATTTTCACTCGCCTCATAGTTCTCCTTTTAATATAGTTTTTGTGTTTAACAATGCAAAATAAAAACAAAACAACTAAATGTACTATTATCTACAGCTATTACACGTGTATCAAATATTTATTTATATTAGCTTTCTGTAGTCCTCCCCACAACAACACTCAGACTGGGAAGGGGGGGGGGGTACAGTCAGCAGGCTGGAGCACAAACAAAGGTGGAGTGGATACTCTAGCAAAAGTATCAGCTTCTGGTGGTGTCACCCTCCTGGCAGTGCAGTGTGGCAGAGGATTATGAATCACTAGATTGGCTGAACAGAATTCTATAGATTTTACCACTCGTACTGTTTCAGCCGACTGAGTCTCATCCATTTGGGACCTGTACTTCTAGTCTTGACTTTGTAGTTCAATTAGACCTGGTTCACGCATCTAGGCATTTGTGAGCAGTAGGGATGCCCAACACAAGAAACTCCATTATTTTCAACGGCCCCTGTACACACCTGAGCAGCAAAACACCAAAAGCAGCAAAAGGTACATGAGCTTCTTCTGGCAGTTTCAGTCCCGTTCCCCCCCATAGACTTCAATGGAAACACCAGAAAACGCGCGGCAGAAGCATGATGTACATATTCCCAGATAGCAAGGGTAACTTGCCACAAACTTGTGCCAGGGTTACATTGTAATTCTTGTTAACTTGCAGCACACATTCCTGGCAAGTTGTAGGCCTCATTCACACACAACGCAAGCAAAATTGTATATTGCGTATATACGCGTCTATGCGTATATATACGCGCGTCTATGCGTGTGTATACGAGCGTATATATGCGTGCACTATATGCAATCCCAGAATGCATCACTCGTAATGGAATTTTTAATGTGCTGTACGCGCGTATACGCGCATACAGACGCATATATGCGCGTAAATACGCAGAGATACGCTGCCCGGACGCATCTCTGTTCCATTCTGTTTTTGCGCATATATACGCTATGCAAATATACGGCTCTATACGCGGCTGTGTGTATGGAGCCATTTATTTGCATAGGTTGCATATGGTACAATACGCACGTACGCGCGTTTACGCGCGCATACGTGCGGCAGTGTGAATGAGGCCGTAGACTTGCGGAACACTTGCAGCACAAGTTCTAGGTGACACTTTTTGATTTTGTAGCAGATTTTGCTTGGCAAGTCTACAGCAAGAGTCCTGCAGGGCTTAGAAAGAGCTCTGCGAGTGTTACAGCACTTTTGCAAAGCACATTGATGTGGAGACTTGCAATGCAGGCTTGCTGTAATTGTGCAACAAAATTGTGAAGCTTGGCAAGTCTGCAATAGTTTAGCAAGTCATTTTCAAACTTGCAGCTCAATTGTTTGCTATCTGGGTGTTTGTGTGCATTTTTGTGCATGTGTACGCGCACTCATCCATTGACTGCTTTGACTCTTCAGCTGCCAGTCGAAACATGCGTCTTCTGGAAAGCGTGTAAAAATGTGCATAAAAGGTGCAAATAACCGCACGCTGAACCCACCAGTGGTGTATCTAGGTTTTTCGCTGCCCCAGGCAAGACTCGCTTCGGCCGCCCCCAACAGCACAACCCCATCCCCCCTCCCTCCCCGGGCTAACCTGCACACGTGACGCCGATCCAATCACCTCGCCACTTCCTGGGTCACAGAGCCGGTGTTCGCACTGCCCCCCGGGCTGACATGCACCCGTGACGCCGATCCAATCACCTCGCCACTTCCGGGGTCACAGAGCCGCTGTTCGCCCGCTGCAGTAGGATCGTTTCAGTGGCCGCCGGCTGCTCTTCAATCTTCGGGTCAGTACCTCACCATTGTCTACGCTGTCGGCCTCCCGCCCTCTTAACAAGCACAAGCAGGCAGGCCGCCCTCCACCCCCAAACAAAAACGTGCTCCCGCTCTCCCACCCTTTCCACACCGTAGAACAAGGCGTTTGACTACGGCCGCCCCCCCAGCAAGGTGCCTCCCTAGGCAAACGCCTTGTTTGCCTCGCCATAAATACGCCCCTGGAACCCACGTGTACAAACGGATGAAACTGATGCCGCCTAGCTGTGAACCAGGCCTTAGATAAGTGCAGTGCCTCTTCACACACTGAGTGGAACTACCAAATCCATTGTTTGATGCCCATTACAAGCCAATGTTTGGTGCTGACAGTGGACCGGTTTTGCTGGCAAAGTTTACAGATACTGCTGCTGCATGACATATTCAGTTTGTGAGCAATAACTCATGCATCATCAGGTATCCTCCCCATTGGATGCTGCCATCTTGCCTCCTGAATACCATAGAGATTGTAATACCAGTGTGTCCCTCATCAGAGACCCCTCTGCCCTTCCTGTGTAAGTCGTAGCTCTCTGCGGGTCAATAGGAGTCTTCAGCAGTCAGTGATATTGGTTACAGATGGCATTATAGATCATATGATTATATATTGTCTCTATGTGACGTATGAAAGCTTATAATTGGTTTCTGTCTCTCCCATGCAGTGGAACAGCACACCAGCTCCCCACTGGTCAGTCCAATGTCCCCCCGCTCATTGTCATCCAATCCCTCCTCCCGGGACTCCTCGCCCAGCCGTGACTACACCCCTGCCGTCAGCAGCTTGCGCTCCCCCATCACCATCCAGCGGTCAGGGAAGAAGTATGGCTTCACTCTCAGGGCTATACGAGTCTACATGGGGGAGAGCGATGTGTACAGTGTTCAGCACATTGTCTGGGTGAGTAACTGGAAGCAAGCTAGTGGTACACCTTCGTACTCAGGAAAGCTCATCTGAACTGCCACCCATTGCTACCCGTGGAGCCATTCACACTGCAGCACTAGTGGTACAATACTACAAGGGGCAAATGATCAAACTGCTGGTTGCTGCAGCTTGGATGCACATTCTATAGGGGGGACGGATAGGTTTCTTATTAAGCTGAACAAGGCAAAACTCTCAATCCTCCCATCCATACTAACAGCTTGGATGAGGAAAACCCCCCCCCCCCCTTCCTTGGCCTATTGTATTCTGGCAAAAATCTGGTTGATCTTTTTATAATTCCAATTGGCTTCTTGTTCTGCCTCTCCATCCTTTTAAAAAAAAAGATACTTCTATGTATGGGGTGCACCTTCACCCCCTGCTCTCTACTAGCCCTTAGTGCTATCACATGGGTATGTACCTTGTCATATGTAAATACCGTATTTTAGAACGTCATCATTTGTCTAGGATCTTATTGAGGTTGGAGTGTCTCCTGCCTTAAGCTAGGCATACACATAAAGATCTTCTCTAGTCAGCCCATGGGCTGAACGAGATAGAATCACTCGATTGCCCTATCCACGCTAAGCAGCATGGAAGGAGGTAAGGATGCACCGATACCGGTATTTCGGTATCGAGTGCGAGTACCGATATTTTTCTTTCGGTACTCGCCGATAGCAAATACCATTACCGGAAGTCCCATTAAGGAAGCCAGGCGGCGTGTAATGACTGGCCACCTGGCTTCCTGATTAGCCGTGAAGCTGGGCGACGTGTAAAGGCTCGCTTCCCGATTGGCAGGGAAGCCGTCCCCATGCTTCTCGTCACTATGTGACGAGAAAGCATGGAGCCAGCTTCCTGATTGGCCGGGAAGCCGGCTCCATGCTCCCTCATCAGGAGGTGACGAGGGAGCATAAAGCCGGCTTCCTGGCCAATCAGAAAGCCAGGTGCCGCGTCATTACACGGCACCCTGGCTTCCTGATTTGGCCAGCTTCCTGACCTATCAGGTAGCTAGGCAGCGAGTCATTACACACTGCTCGGCTTCCTGATTGACCGGGAAGCCGGCTCCATGCTCTCTCGTCAAAAGTTACGAAGGAGCATGGAGCCT
>NW_017308700.1:9730-40215 GCF_000935625.1 Nanorana parkeri
TACGAAGGAGCATGGAGCCGGCTTCCCGGCCAATCAGGAAGCCGAGCAGTGTGTAATGACTCGCTGCCCAGCTTCCTGATACAGGAAGTATCGGGCTGGGCATCGGAGCATTTGGGCGAGTATGAGTACTCGCCCAAATACTCGGCAACCGCACCGATTCTAGTATCGGTGCATCCCTAGATGGAGTCTCCACCGCCAGCTATTGTATTCAGTAAACACGGCACCGGAATACCGGAACAGTGGTGGCATCTAATTGGATAACTATTAGCATGAAAGCTGCAGCATGGATTTGGGAAGTAAAACTGTAAAAACAGTGCAATACGTGTCCGTATACTGTATGTGGCAGTCTACAGAATTCTCCTGTCCTATGCGTCTATCCCACAAATGTTTTTCATAGTTTCATAACCTTCATCCTTTTGTTGACACTTCAGTCTAGTAGATGAATCCATCTTTTATCATCTCCCTGGTACCTTTCTCGCATAACTCTACCTTTGTTTCCTGTAGCATGTTGAAGAAGGTGGCCCCGCTCATGAGGCCGGGCTCTGTGCTGGAGACCTCATCACCCATGTTAATAACGAGCCAGTTCACGGCTTAGTTCACACCGAGGTGGTGGAACTGATTCTGAAGGTGAGATGTTCTGCTCAGCCTTGGTGAAGAAAAGAGAAATGTCCTCCAGTTTATTCTGCGGCATACTTTGACTGCTCACCATCTTTCCACAGAGCGGTAACAAGGTCCTTGTCACCACAACGCCTTTTGAGAACACGTCAATCAGGACCGGTCCAGCCAGAAGAAGCAGCTACCGCTCCAAGATGGCCAGAAGAAGCAAGAGGAGCATGGGAAGAGAAGGGCAGGAGAGGTAACCTAGAGGAGGTGGAGGGGGGCTATGTTGGTCAGTGAAGGTCCACCGTAAGCACCGTAAGCGTGGGGGAGGGTCTCTCAGTGAAGGTTTCAGTGTATTTTAACATGCTTTATTTAATGTGGGTCCCAAGCCAAATATTACAAATAAACAAGTCAGTTATGAATGTGTTAAATACCATTAAAATTTATCTAAAGCCAAAATGGTTTAGTTTAGGATAAAGTAGGGAAAGCTGAGCAACCCTGCCAGGTCCCTCACTCTTTTAATCCTGGTTACCAATGTCACTGGGACCGAAAGTGGAGGGGAGATCCAAAAATTTTAAAGGAGAACTATGAGGTCAGTGCTCTTCACTCACCTCATAGTTCTAGCCGACCTGTGACAATGAGACTGTCACAGGTCGGCTCAGTAGATCGGGAGGTGAGCGAACACATACCGGCGTTCGCTCACCTCTCGATTCTGTCACGGCTCTCTGCCGTGACAGGGGAGGGGCTGGATTCCGCCCTCCCCGCTCCGCCAACGTTGACTGGCGGATCGGACGGGGAGGGGGCGGGTACAGCTGGCTCTGCCTCTAGATAGGCAGAGCCAGCTGTCACTCACGCAGCTGGGCGGATCCAGACATAATTGTTGGGATCCGCTTCAGCTGCGGCGTCTCAGTATACCACGAGCTGTAGCTGGCGGTATACTGAGCTTAGGGTGACGGGAGGACGCTAGTTTGTGTCCTCCAGTTACCCTAAGGAGAACTATGGGGAAAATACTTAACCCCATAGTTCTCCTTTAAGCAGTCACAGGGGATACAGGAACACAGGGGAAATCTTCCAATGGGGACACTTGTTGGGGTAACAGCTGTCTAAGAGGGAACTTCCGGGACCTTCTGTTGTGTCTATGGGACAGGACGTGAAAGCTCCCCATAGGGACACAGAGTACAAGGACCTACCTATAAGTTTTTGGATGATGGCGGCAACCAACATACACAAGACTAAACTCTAGGCCAATACAAAAACACCAGTCAATGTAGTTGTAACTGTAATATTTTAGTGCAGGTTGGTTTTGGTGTCGGCCTTCTGCAATCCCCTGTATAGCTGCTTTCAGGCTAGAAGAGGACGTGTGCTCTTCTAGCCTGAAGAGGACGTGTGCTGACAGGGAACATGCTGCCAGAAGGAGTGAGCAGAATGATGACCTCTTCAGTTTGCTTTTACTACTTTGCTGTCCAGTCAGCAGACAGTTGGTGTGTTTTGACCAAGCTCTGCTACTGTAGCATGGGAGGTGGTGAATCTGGCTTTGTTGTCTGGAAGGGGTGTCAGGGTCACGAAACTGGCTGCCCAGAGTTAAATATCTTTTGAAGTTCAACTCTGGATTTATTTTTGTTTACCTGAAGTGCAGCTCATATTACGGTGCCGCAGAACGCCTAGTTTGCCTTGCGGTAAATACGCCCCTGGCCGCAGTGCTAATCACTCCACCACCATGCTGCTCCCTATTCATTGAACATCATGGTGATGGCCTCATATAAATGGCTGTTAAAAGGGGGATGGTGTGTGCATTCCTGTTGCGTGCTGAAACCTCCCCAAGACATCAGATCATAAAGAGTGCATTGGGCCAGAATTCTCAGTGCACATGGAGAGAGCAAGGAAATAATGTAAAATCTGCACTTATGGAAGGAGTGAAATATAAAAGCTGCTGCGCTATGGTTTGTAGAAACTGTGAAAAAAGTGAATGTGCAGAGAGAGCAGCCCCCCTCCAGAAGATGACATAACATGCATACACTCTACAGAGGGGTGTAGCGAAGGAGGTGTCATTCCAAAATACACTAAAACCTTCATAAGAAAAAAGGTCATGGCCTTTCTTCCTAGCATTGTCTTTGCAGCAAGGGTGGTAAGAAGGGTAGCAGATGAGCAGTTGCGGGGGCAGAAAAAAAAGATAGAGAGATTTTGGAAAGCATAAGGAATGAGACAGGGGACAGGTGTGACTGGGATGATTGGAAGATGGGCAGGAAGAAGGGTAAATCCGCTCAGCTCAGGGCAATAGGAAAACCACACCAGCATATGATTATTATTTAAGGGTCGTCTGCTCCTTTTCCATCCTTTTCTCTTTTCTTTCCTGTCTTGCTCTTCCCCTGACAGTAAGAAGCGCAGCTCTCTCTTTCGTAAGATCACCAAGCAGTCCAATCTTCTGCACACCAGCCGCTCTCTTTCCTCTCTCAGCCGTTCTCTGTCCTCTAGTGACAGTCTGCCAGGATCTCCCACTCACAGCTTCTCAGCTCGCTCTCCAACCCACAGCTATCGGTCAATGGACTCAGCATACCTAGGTAGGGATGACGAGTATGGACGAGTATGTAAGTGTGTGCTGTAATATAGGAAATATAATTATGTACCGCATTTGCTAAATCAACGCTTAACAATGCCGGGTGTGTACGGGGCCATTGCCGTTCTAGCACTGCCTAGTCTGTATGGGACTGGCGCAGTCCCATGCTCTAGTACTTCCAGGTCAGTAAAGGCTGGTGCAGTATTGGCATTGTCAGGTCAGTATGGGTTGGTGCAGTATTGGCACTGTCAGGTCAGTATGGGCTGGTGCAATACTGGCATTGCCAGGTCAGTATGGGCTGGTGCAGTATTGGCACTGTCAGGTCAGTATGGGCTGGTGCAGTATTGGCATTGCCAGGTCAGTATGGGCTGGTGCCGTATTGGCACTGTCAGGTCAGTATGGGCTGGTGCAATATTGGATCTGTCAGGTCAGTATGGGCTGGTGCAGTATTGGCTCTGTCAGGTCAATATGGAGCTGGTTCAGTCTTGGCACTGTCAGGTCGGTACAGGGCCAGACCAGTCTTAGTATTGCTAGGTTGTACAGCTCCAGTCTTGATACTTCCAGGGCAATACAGAGCTGAAGCATTCTTAGCACTGCCAGGTCTATACAAGGTGGTGTAGACATTGCACTGCCTGGTTGATATGAAGTCGGTGTATTCCTAACACTGCAAGGTTTGTACAGGGCCAATGCAGTCTTACCACTGCCAGGTCTATGCCGTTCCGGTTCAGTCTTGGCAGTGCCAGGTTGGTATGGGGCCGGTACAGTATTTTCCCCCACACGGTGTATATTACAGGATGGCTAGAATACGACTGCATAGATCTTCAATGAGGGGTGTTCAGACGAGGTGTTGGCGGAACACTTTAGCTACAGAGACCTTTGCGACGTTTCTGAACACATTAATTTAACCCATAGTGAGGAATCATTGAGGCTTCCCTTCTGAAATGCTAGTTCCAAAGCTGTCACGCTGATTAAGTATGTCTTCATTTCACAAGTTAAGACTTCACTCTAATTTTCCTGATCTATATGCTTGTTTCATGTCAGTTGCTTTAGTTTTTTAATCCAGTCACAGACAGAAAACTAGCATTTTCAGCAGCAATGGCAGCCTCCCAATACAGGTTATCGTTCATTTCTGTTCCTGAATTCCCGCTTAAATGTCCATGACTTAGCCAGATAATGCAGATGATGTGGTGCTGCCTTCCCTCACCCTCCTTGTGGTATACGTGATGGGAACTGCTCTGTCTACATAGAGATGTCTAAGGAGCCTAGCAGGAAATGGAAGAATGTCACAAAGCATTGTCCTTCACTAAAAACACTACAGCAAATTCTTCCAGCAGTTCACCCTCTACCTGATAATGTTCCAGGGCTATTGTTTGAACTGAACTAGTAGCCAACATAGTCTGCCAACAAGTCTATGTGGCTGACTACTACATTGAAATGAGGCAGAGTGCAAGGAGCAGAAGCATGCATGCAGCAGGTGAATTGTGGGGAGGTCAGAGAATTTGCTCCAGTGTTTCCAGTGCAGGACACCACACAGGTACAATATATGGCCAAACATATGTGAACACCCTTCCAAATGATTGAATTCAGGTGTTTCATGTGAAGGGTACTGTTCATGCTACACCATACAATGATATTTTAGACAAATGTAGGCTTCCAACCTTGTGGCCACAGTTTGATGAAGGCCCTTTTCTGTTCCAGCAAGACTGTGCCCCTGTGCACAAAGCCAGCTCCATAAAGACATGAAGGGTAATTCATAAAGTTGCTGAAGGATCAGCCAAAGCTTGGCGGCATTCGGCTATTCACTCACTGCCGTTCGGCCCCTATGAGAATAGGGGCGAACGGCAGTGAGTGAGATGCCGGAGCTTTGGCTCAACCGATCCAGATGTTGGATCGGCTGAGTCGAAATCCTTCTGCACTTCGGCTCAGTCGAACATGCAGAGCATGTTCGGCTGACCGAAGGCAGCCGATGTACGGCTGAAATCAGACGTACTGAGCTGGAGTGAATAGCCGAACGTCATTCGGCTTGGTTATTCACTCGGCTGCCTTCAGCAAGTTTGTGAATAACCCCCGTGGTTTGATAAGTTTCGTGTGAAGGAACTTGTGTCCTCAAAAGCCCCAAAACACTGAATAAGGGGCAGGTCTTCTCATGCAACATCAGTACCTGACAAATGCTCTTTTAGCTAAGTGGGCACAAATTCCCACAGACACACTTCAAAATTATGTGGTAAGCCTTCCCAGAAGATTGGAGGCTGTTATAGCTGCAAAGAGGTACCAACTCCTTCTTAATAGTTTTGGAATGGGATTTCCAACTTTTGGCCATATAGTGAAAGCGGAACCTGACAGATTATCCTTGACCCTCAAATATTGCAGAAAGAAGCTTTGCAAAATGCTATTCATATTCTAATTCCATTCAAGGTGGTATTATGGAAGACAAGCCAACACTCACTTTGTCTCATAGACTTGCATTGTGAGAAGGAGCAGTAAAGCTCAACCATTATGTAGCCCTGCATCATCTGGGTGTTCTCTTTTACAAGCATGTTACAAAAAATATTATTATTAAAAACCTCATTACTTATGGAAAGTGTACCCTCCCACCTTCCCTATAAAAATAAATACAGTCAAGCAGTTATATTGGGTGGTGGTAGTCTGAATGGAAATTATTTATTATTCACATAATTCCAGTAAAGGATTCTGCCAAATGCCCCTGTTAAACCTTCAGCTTAGAATAATGAAGAGTGCAGCGTGATGGGCTGCCCAACAAGTACAATACATGACATAAGTATTATGTTGTGGGTAAAAAGGGGCACGTGAGCATTACATTATTATCTGCCAATGTTGTTAGTAGGTTTTACATAAACTAACTCCAGGTTATACTTGCTGGTACTTTGAAGGCTCAGCAAACCCAAACAGCTATTACACTCTTGGGTGGATGGCTGTTGACTAAAGTGCTCAAAGACTTCTAATGTGTTTAAAGCAGAACTGGCTACGGCCATTTAAAGATTTCAATATTCTTAGCAATTAGTAAATGACCTTTAAAACAAGCCCTCACTGACCTCTGTAACTGCAGGTGCTTTGGAGCAATTTATCCTCAAAATTCACAAGAAAAGCAAATCGGGTCCTGGTCCTGGGTTCCCCCTTTCTGTGCACCTGCTGTGTGTTTACACTATAAATTATAAGGCAGGGAGACTGCTGAGCCAATGCTTGGAGGGGAAAGGAAAAGCAACTGATGAGAGAAAAGTGAAAGTGTTTTCGCTGTAAATGTCGAGAATGAATTACTCCACAGTACCTGTAGCTACAGAGTTCAGCCAGGGCTTGTTTCTAAGGCTCATTTACTGCTTCTTAAGAATATTTAAATATTTCATATGTCCATACCCTGACCACAGTTCCACTTCCAGGGATTCTGCAGCAAGATCTCTACATCCAAGCTACCAAAAAGAGATCTCATGCATGCTGTTGGAAATTTGCTACAGCAGATGAATGAGACTAGAAAATAATAACAGAGCGCAATAGTTTGACTTCCTGTCACAGAGCAGTTCTCCTGGTTGCCCATCAGCACTCTCGAACATTGTGTGGTTTGCAGAATGGTATACTCCCAACACACCACAACCCACCCTACACTATGGCAGGCCAATAATTGTGCTCTGTTCTTATTATTTTCTGATGTTACCTTAAACTATACCTCTGGATTTTCACAGAGCTGCAATTTATGGTGTGTCTGATTTAATCCTTTGTGAGAGCGTTCCACAAACCTGGTTGCTTATCAATTACTTTTTGCTTAAAGGAGAGCTATGAGGCGAGTGATTTCCACTCCTCCTCATAGTTAGAGCCGACCTGTGACATTAAAACTGTCACACGTCGGCTCTATTGATCGGGAAGTGAGTGAACACATAACTCCGCTGGCTCACTTCCTGATCATCTCCCTGCAGGGAGCAGTGACTGTCAGTCACGGCTCCCCGCAGGGATTCCCCCCTCTCCGATCCTCCAGCCCTGAGTGGAGGAACGGAGGGGGGCGGGCACAGCGGGCTCTGCCTCTAGATAGGCAGAGCCCGCTGTCAATCAGCCAGCTGGGTGGATCCCGACAGTATTCTCGGGATCCGTCCCAGCTGTGGCGCTCTGAATATATAGCGAGCTATAGCTCTCTATATAATGAGCTTTGGGTCACAGGAGGACGTTAGTATATGTCCTCCCGTGACACTAAAGAGAACTATGGGATAAAAAGGTGACCCCATAGTTCTCTTTAACATTAAGTATAAGCCACAGTGGTTACCCCTGGAGGACAGAGCCAGAGTCTTCCAAAAACAAATCAGATTGCTGGAAGTTCATAAAAGATATAAGAAGGTCATGAGTAGAACACACAAAAGAAGCAGCGCTCCTCCACAGCTCAGGAAAGGAATGAGACGGGTGCTTGCTGCTGGGAGCACGTCCTTGCTCCAA
Source organism: Nanorana parkeri (assembly GCF_000935625.1). Lineage (NCBI taxonomy): Eukaryota > Metazoa > Chordata > Amphibia > Anura > Dicroglossidae > Nanorana > Nanorana parkeri. Next base: position 17,319 of record NW_017308700.1, read on the forward strand.
TATGAGCCCATACAAACAGATGAAAAGCTGGTTGCACATCGGATTCTGCTGGGATAGTTTATTGAAGCTGGTACCTCATCACTGGTGTCCCAGCCAAGGTCCACCCACTCTGACGCATTACACCCAATCATGGGCTTAGTCGTAGAGATCTTGATGATTAGGCCATGATTGGGTGTAACGCGTCAGAGAGGGTGGACCTTGGCTGGGACACCAGTGATGTGGTACAAGCTTCAATAAACTATCCGAGCGGCAATCCAGTGTGCGGCCAGCTTTTCTTCTATAAGAAGGTCATAGCTGCCAACTTGTACCAAATATTCTCCAGGAACATTGCTGCTGAGTTGATGAATGTGGAATGTTTTTATATATAACAAACATTGTTATAAGGTGAAAAGAAGAGAATGCAGATTACAAAAACATTTTGTGCATTTGTGTGGACAGATGTTACAACTCTCTGACTGCCCTTGAAAGTCAAGAACAGGTAGCAACTCTGATATCCAGCAGCGACTCATCCCACCAGCAGCCATCCAGAACTGAAATCTATTTTGGGGGAATGCAGTTCGGAAATTCCTGCGTCTCCTTAAAGTTCTGTTGCACTTTCTTCTCATGCTGGGTCCTGGTGTTCCTGTTACATCTTGATATTCTTGTCAATGTTCTCAGATTAGAATGTTCTTTCCACTTGAGAGAGATAAATTACAGAACGTTGGTGTTCAATGAAAGAGCAGCAGGCTACGTACATTAACAACAGGCTCTGAGATGAGATTGATATTCAGCTTATTAATATTCCTTCTCTATTGTTCTTGTTTCAGGGGCCTCTTCACAAGGCAGTTCTCCTTCTTCCAGCACTCCCAACTCTCCTGCCCCTCCTCCTCCATCCTCCTCGACATCCGGTGGTTCAACGTCCTCCTCATCCTCTTCTCCTGCACCTCCTTCTCCTCACATTCGCCCAAGCACACTCCATGGTTTGTCCCCAAAACTGCATCGCCAGTACCGCTCTGCAAGATGCAAGTCTGCCGGTAACATGCCCTTGTCCCCCCTGGCTCACACGCCTTCGCCCACTACAGCCGCCTCACCTCCTCTTCTTCCTAGCCACATTATAGGTAGCAGCCTGACCACTCAGAGCTTCCCTCCAAAGTTGCACCCCTCGCCTCCTGTCTCCCGTCCACGCCCCAAGAGTGCAGAGCCCCCACGTTCCCCTCTCCTGAAGAGGGTGCAGTCTGCAGAGAAGTTGGGTGGAGGTGGAAGTGGTGGTTCACCAAGAAAACAAGAGCCAGGAGGTGGAACACCAGAGGGAGAAGTGGGAGAAAACATGGCGGGCAGATCTCAGCCTGTTAGGAGAGTAGGCCGACAGGAATCTCCTCGGAGCTTATGTGCGGGAGACCTGATAGTGGACAATTTGGAAAGGCTGGAAAGTGACATTGGGATGGGCATATCACAGCAGGCAGAGGGGCACAAAGGCGTTGAAGGGAAAGTTCAAGTAGTAGGAAAGATGGGCACTGTTGTACGAACACCTACTTCGTTTTCACCCCAGGAACCTCCTTCAATTGTGACAGTTGCTCTACCAACACCAGGGGAGCCATCTCATGCCATGACAGGAAGATGCCAGGTCAAAACACTAAGTCCTGTGCAGGAACATGAAGGTAGACGGGGGGAAGGAGACGATGGGATCGGGGAGGCTGATGGAAAAAAGGGAGATAAAGGAGAGGATGATGAGGAAGAGAGTGGGACCATGAGGGAACGTTGGTATTTAGAAGTGGTTGAAGAGCTCACTACAGTGGGTAAAAGTACTATAAAAAGTGGCCCCTCCAACCACAAAGACTCCCAAGTTTCTCAGGCAACTTCACACATAATTAAGTCTAAAACTGTTGATCCTGACCCTGTGAAGTACACCACCGGTCCTCCCCAGCATCTCCACTCCGATCCCTCCCATGCTACAAAAGACAAAAACAAAGAAGTTCCTCCAATGAAAACAACTGATCCTAAAGCTATTAAGTCTTCTTCTCAGCCAACTGAAGATAAGAAGCCAGAAGCTCCTAAAGCTGACCAACCCTTAGGTGTAAAGAATGAAAAATCAAATGTCGACGTTCCAAAATGTCCTTCCCATTCTCCGCCAAGTGCCAAGCTCCCAGAAACCTTCCAGTCAGCTTCCTCTCACCCTGTTAGATTAAATGAAGTGAAAACCAATCAGTTAAAGGATTCTACCTCTACCATCCTAAATATTGAAAAGTCCCCAGATACTCAGATCAATAATGTACCGCCCATGAGGAGCAGTGATGTGAAATCTGAAAAAACAAAAACCTTCACTACCGCAGTGCCCACCACGGAAAACATAAAAGGAAATGGAGCTGCTGTCAAAGATTCCCAAATTGCCGTTCCCGCTTTAGCTTCTGTGAAACCCCTTTCCCCAGTAAGCATACAGATAAGCAATGCAGAGAGCATACAGGCACCCCAAGCTTCAACTGTGTCAGATAATAGTTCGATGAATGGAGCAGATAACGATAAGACAAAATTGCAAGCTATAATAAGCAGCACAGAAGTACATAAACAGGCGGCCAACCAGAGCCAGACTTGTGAGATGGAAATTCGTCATTCAACAAGCAATACTCAGATAACTGTAAACAAGGTTAGCAGAGTGGAGAGTGACAAGGCCACGGTCACCACTCCTCCGGTTTCTGACAACAAAGTAACTGGCCCCTATGCTGGTTTTAAAAGTCTTACTGAGAGCACCTCAGTAACTGGTGGGCTTTCAGGGACGGCCAACGACAAGGTTAGGGACACCGCCGATCATCCAAGCACTTGTAACGCTGGTGAGGAAAAAAAAAAAGCCAAATTGCCAACTGCTGCTTCGGATGGTAGCATCAGCAGAATTCTGAGCGACCAAGCTAAGAAAAACTCATTCCCTCTGAGTCAAGACAAAGCCAACAAGCCTGACCCCAACCAGGTATCAACCACCCCTTCTTCCTCGCTTAAGCCTGCTAATGGTGGAGACCCCAACCAGATATCACCCGCCCCTTCTTCCTCACTTAAGGCTGCTAATGGTGGAGACCCCAACCAGATATCACCCGCCCCTTCTTCCTCACTTAAGGCTGCTAATGGTGGAGACCCCAACCAGATATCACCCGCCCCTTCTTCCTCACTTAAGGCTGCTAATGGTGGAGACACCAACCAGATATCATCCGCCCCTTCTTCCTCACCTAAGCCTGCTAATGGTGGAGACCCCAACCAGATATCAACCGCCCCTTCCTCACTTAAGCCTGCTAATGGTGGAAACTCCAATCAAGTATCAACTACCCCTTCTTCCTCACCTAAGTCTGCTAATGGTGGAAACCCCAACCAAGTGTCAATTGCCCCTTCTTCCTCACCTAAGCCTGCTAATGGTGGAAACCCCAACCAAGTGTCAACCACCCCTTCTTCCTCACTTATGCCTACAAATGGTGGAAACCCCAACCAGATATCAACCGCCCCTTCTTCCTCACTTAAGCCTGCTAATGGTGGAGTGGAGAATGACCAGACAAGATTGTCCAGATCTGTCGCCGGAAGTGGCATAACCGACAGCAAACAGACTAAAGAGACCTCGGTGACTTCTCTTAAGGTCACCAGTCCAGAACAATGTAAGCAGTTGCCTATAACGATTACAGGTAGCGGAGTCAAGAGCGACGGCAAGAGCGGGACCTGCGCACCACTGAAGTCTCCGAGTTCTCAGACGGCCACAACAGTTAGGAGTCAGCACCCCTCTTAAGCAAAACAACTCCAGAATGTCAGGGTGTGAAAGGGTCAGAATCACAGTGTTGATATTGTAACTGCGGCCTAGCCCTCTAACGCACGAGGGAGCAAAGGAAAAAAGTGGGGCTGGACTTATTCGCTGCCACCGCGGGATTTTTGCAATGAGCCTTATCGCTCCCCCTCCCCTGCAGTCTCTTAAAGAGAAGCGGGGGGCCACACTGGCGTGTATGTGTGTGTCCAATGTGTGTGCGCGTCTGTGTATCTGTGTGTTTGTGCCGTGCCTTACTTGTTTATTAGTCGGGGGGAAAAAAAAGTAACCGCACACATACACACACTTAGTGCTAGAATCTAAAGAGATAACTGGAGGACGTCTGGCCGGACTAGGCAGGAGGAGAAGGAAAGGAAGTAGGTCTGTGCACGGCAGCCATTTTTGTCACACCGATGAATATGAAGCCTAACTTTTCATACAGGAACTGTTGACATAGCTGCGGCATACTTGACGGGCTTCATGTTGTTTAAGGCAGTGCTAGGCCAACTCTGGCCCTCCAGCTGCGGTGCAACTACAAATCCCATGAGGCATTGCAAGACTCTGCCAGCCACAGGCATGACTCCCAGAGGCAGATTCATGGCGGGATTTGTAGTTTTACCACAGTTGGAGAGTTTGCCTACCACTTTAGGTGAACCAGTCTCAACTGGGCTCATGCAAGGATTACAATATTTAGTCTTAAAACTGTAGATCTGTGGAGGTTCTCATTCATCCAGGTCATGGTATATGTGTAAAAAATAAGTCAAGGCAACTGGACTGGCTATATTTATCTTGAAGACGTTTCGCTGGCCATCCAACCAGCTTTCTCCATTTAGAATCTGTCTGAATTCAGAAAGCTAGTCAGATGACCAGCAAAACGTCTTTAAGAAAAAATACAGCAAGTCCAGTTGCCTTGATTTATTAAATTTAAAACAATGGAGTCGCTTACTTTTGAAGAAGTTATATCTACTCCCTTTGTCTGAGTCTGATACTTCGGTCTGGTTCACACCGAGTGCGGAGCAGAGCAGTTACAGAACGCATCAAAAATGCATCCAATGTATTCTAACGGTATTTTGGGCTCTAGTTCACACCATAGAGTTCGGATCCAGAGCATGTTGAAAAACTGCAGCATGCCCTATTTTTTCAGCTCTGGAATGCACCAAAATGCATGCAAGCGCATTAAAAATGCATGCAAACGCACTGAAAGCCCATTTTAGGCAAAAAAAATTAAAAACAGACCGGAACGCGTCAAAACACGCTGCACAGCATATGCAGATCTGGTCTGGATTTGGTGTGAACAAGCCCTTCAGCTTCAGTGTTGGGGGATAGAGTGTCACCTAAAGTCTAACAACTGCTGTCTTGTTAACTGTGTGACCTCACAAACTGCCTCCCAGCTCCTGAGATTGCATAAGAAAGCCCCATAGGTTTTTTTTACATTCATCTTAACTATGGGACTCTCTTATTTGGGAACTCTTAGGAGCTTGGGGGACAGTATCTGGGACTATGCAGATGACAAGCCACAACCAGGTGACCCTCAGGCTGAAGTGTCAGGTGTGGATGAAATAAGTAAAGGGGACAAACATAAGTATCCCTGTAGCTTTAGAATATTTTAAAGTAGAGCTTTGGCCAGACTATAGAGGGTTAAATGCTCCTTGTATCTAGGGGGATTGGAATGAGCAGTAGTACGTACCTGGTTCCTCAGGAAACCAGTCGTGCAACTCAGAGGAAAGCTGCAGGATGGAGGAATAAAGCATAAGGTAAATATTACTACCTATTCCTCTCCCCTAGAATAATTGAGCATTTAACCCTTACAGTGCGGGGGGACCTCACTCCAAGGTTTTTTTTTTTCTGCTGCCCAGAGCTGGGCTTTAAAACAAGCCCTCACTGACCTCTGTAGCGGCAGCCTCTCTGGTGTAATTCATCCTCAAAGTTTGCAACAGAGGTTTTATAGTTTTCCATCTACACGGTAGCTCAGCTTCCCCTGCCAGTGGTGATTTGGCATCCTGCCGGCCTTTACATTTTTTATGTATACACAAAGCAGGAGCACAGAAAGGTGAGAGAGCAAAGTGCTGAGACCCGACTTGAATTACTCTAAAGTGTTAATTATGAATGTTGAGGATAAATTGCTCCACAGTGGCTGCAGCTACAGAGTCAGTAATGGCTTGTTTTAAAGTGTATTTACTTATTGTCCATAGCCTGGTCACAGTTGCACTTCAGCAATCAGGACACTTGCATGAGACCAATTGTGAAGGGTTCTCTTTAGGTCACAAAATGGCTGCTTATGATGTTTTTACTTGAACAGAACTATAGGAAGGAACGCTCAATAAAGTAATGACCTGCAGGATTCCAACTCGCCCCCCTGCATGACATCACTGCCACCACCATTACCCCCCCCTTCAAGACCTTACTCTGTGCTACAAAACCTCCAGACCTGTGACATCTCACCCCAGCCTATGATGTCATCAGCCTGTGCCACGTCCGGTGATGTCTTGCATTGCCTTGTCTTACCTACATATAGAAACATACATCTATACATAATGAAATATATTTATCTGGACACACTATATATATATATAGATCTATATAAATATATAAATATATTGTCTATGGGGCTCCACTATTTCTATGCAAGAAGATTTATGGTTAAATTGAATTCTGTCAGACGCCGACCAGCTATCCCGGTCCGCTGTTGGCTCTGCGGAGGTTAGTTTGTGAACTATTGTTTTTTTTTTTCCTTTTTATTTACTTTTGTGTATTTTTTTAATCAATAAAGCTGTGCCCCTCTATCCTTAACTAACAGAACGGTTTGATTTGTGTCTTTCTCGCTTGGAATAAGTCTTCATACAAAGGTACAAATGTTATAAATTCGCCAATAAACATTACACAAAGCAAGAGGAAAAGAGAGGCCGTATCATCAATGATCGGGCATAGAAACAGGATCGATAGATAACAAGTAGCCATAGATAGATGCCTGTATGGGTGGTCTTTGGGAGTAATCTATGCCCTGCATGGGCAGTCTTTGGGAGTAATCTATGCCCCGTATGGGTGGTCTTTGGGAGTAATCTATGACCCATATGAGCGGTCTTTGGGAGTAATCTATGACCCATATGAGCGGTCTTTGGGAGCAATCTATGCCCTGTATGGGTAGTCTTCGGGAGTAATCTATGCCCTGTATGGGTAGTCTTCGGGAGTAATCTATGCCCTGTAAGGGCGGTCTTTGGGAGCAATCTATGCCCTGCATGGGCGGTCTTTGGGAGTAATCTATGCCCTGCATAGGCGGTCTTTGGGAGTAATCTATGCCCTGCATGGGTTGTCTTTGGGAGTAATCTATGCCCTGCATGGGTTGTCTTTGGAATTGGTTGTCTTTGGGATTAATCTATGCCCTGCATGGGTTGTCTTTGGGAGTAATCTATGCCCTGCATGGGCGGTCTTTGGGAGCAATCTATGCCCTGCATGGGCAGTCTTTGGGAGCAATCTATGCCCTGCATAGGCGGTCTTTGGGAGTAATCTATGCCCTGCATGGGCGGTCTTTGGGAGTAATCTATGCCCTGCATGGGCGGTCTTTGGGAGTAATCTATGCCCTGCATGGGCGGTCTTTGGGAGTAATCTATGCCCTGCATGGGCGGTCTTTGGGAGTAATCTATGCCCTGCATGGGCGGTCTTTGGGAGTAATCTATGCCCTGCATGGGTTGTCTTTGGGAGTAATCTATGCCTCGCATGGGCGGTCTTTGTGAGTAATCTATGCCCCGTATGGGTGGTCTTCGGGAGTAATCTATGCCCCATTTGGGTAGTCTTTGGGAGTAATCTATGCCCCTTATGTGTAGTCTTTGGGAGTAATCTATGCCCCGTATGGGTGGTCTTTGGGAGTAATCTATGCCCCGTAGGAGCGGTCTTTCAGAGTAATCTATGCCCCATAATGGTAGTCTTTGGGAGTAACCTATGCCCTGCATGGGCGGTCTTTGTGAGTAATCTATGCCCCGTATGGGTGATCTTCGGGAGTAATCTATGCCCCATATGGGTGGTCTTTGGGAGTAATCTATGCCCCATATGAGTGGTCTTTGGGAGTAATCTATGCCCCGTATGGGCAGTCTTTGGGAGTAATCTATGCCCTGTATGGGCAGTCTTTGGGAGTAATCTATGCCCTGCATGGGCGGTCTTTGGGAGTAATCTATGCCCTGTATGGGTAGTCTTTGGGAGTAATCTATGCCCTGTATGGGCGGTCTTTGGGAGTAATCAATGCGCTGCATGGGTGGTCTTTGGGAGTAATCTATGCCCTGCATGGGTGGTCTTTGGGAGTAATCTATGCCCTGCATGGGTGGTCTTTGGGAGTAATCTATGCCCTGCATGGGTTGTCTTTGGGAGTAATCTATGCCCGGTATGGGTGGTCTTTGGGAGTAATCTATGCCCTGCATGGGTTGTCTTTGGGAGTAATCTATGCCCGGTATGGGTGGTCTTTGGGAGTAATCTATGCCCCATATGAGTGGTCTTTGGGAGTAATCTATGCCCTGTATGGGCGGTCTTTGGGAGTAATCTATGCCCCATATGGGTAGTCTTTGGGAGTAATCTATGCCCCAGATGGGTAGTCTTTGGGAGTAATCTATGCCCTGTATGGGCGGTCTTTGGGAGTAATCTGTGCCCGGTATGGGTGGTCAGTGGAAGTATTTGTTCTTTAACATTAATGACATTTCACCACTTACCTAGGTAGCTCGTACTTCTAATGAGAGTCTGGAACAAATCTCAGCATTTATGGCTCCACAAGTAACACCTTAATTCAGTCTCAATGGAACGTACAAAGGCAGAAGATGGTTGTCCAAGAACATGACGAGAGGTATGAACGTTTGTGACATGACACTGTTCTTATTACCTCATGCCTTGGTGCCTTGAAGTCTGGGACAGGTCTAAATTGTTCAAATTACATGGCTGAATGTGCTAATTACGGGCAAATTGCCATTACAGAGATGCTAAAATGTTATTATGTGTGGTGAAAGATGGTGTTGAAGGCCCTCGCCCTTCTTATGGGATGGTTGTTCCAGTTTGACGTTAATGGTCTCTAATGCCTCTTGCACAACAGTGGTCCTCCCTGTCCATCCTTAACCCCCCTGTCATACTCTTGAACAATCACAATCTGCCATAAAGTGACCCTCTACAAAATTGGAAAGGTGTGATGATCGGGCTCCGCTCCGGGCCGCCTCGGGTGGGCTGACTGCGGTGACGGCCGCTCCGCGTTCCACTGTGGAACGCAGAAGCGCTCGACTTCCTGATTGTAAGGCGAGCGGCTTGCGTTCCACGCTGGAACGCGGAAGTCGCTCGTTGCGGCCAGAGGTTCCTCCCACTTACTGGGGCTATTTAAAGCCCCAGCTGAGGCAGTATGGCGTTCTATGATAGCAGTCTGAACGCCTGCTGCCTCTTGAACCCCTACCAGGACCTCTGCACCCTGCTGTAGTGCCAGACCTTACTCCGCCCGGACTCACACCCTGCGGCTGCTCTACCACTACTGCTGCAAACTGCAAGTATAGCTCCAGTTGGAGCCTAATAGAGACAGCCTAAATATCTTTCATGCATGCTCCCCTGCTGGACTGTATTAGTGTGATTTAACACGGGGAGAACGGTTTTGCCTACCTACAGACCCTTTCTGTACTATTACCAAGGTACTCAAGTGCACCATTTACTTAGCGAATTATACCCTCTGATGCTATGAAGTAATAGCATCACTAATTCAATTTTTGTTGATTACTGGCTGTGATGCAAGAGTCTCAAACTCCCCCTTAAGACTGGGAGCGACGCCTGAGACTCACGCCTGAGAAGCCTAATTCCCAAATCTCTTTACACCCGTCCGCAGTTGCGCTCCACACCGGAATCCCTTAGTAGGCGTAACAAAAGGCATTACCCTGTGAAGAAAGCAGGTTTAAATATACCTATACATTGGCCTGTTGACTAAAACTTTGCTCTGTAACAGAGCTCCCAGGGCACTCATCTGATTCAACACCTGGTCCATCAGCAGTTCCATCTGCTGGGCGATGTGGTTCCTCCTACGAACCCCTAGTCACTGCAATGCTCAGTGAGGTAGGGGTCAGCCGGCGCAACCACTGCGGCCAGCGGGGGGCATGCTATTTCACACTCCTGTAATGGTGAGATAGGATCGGCCCTGGGAGCCCTGCTAAAGTGTAAAGTTTTAGCAAATTCTTCACAGGGTAACGCCTTTGTAATTTTGTTGACCTCCTGACACCACAATGGTCCTAAAATTGGACATGCATCATTTTTGCCGCACCAGTGCATTGGGGGTGCTTTGCTTTAGCCTGTTGCGGTGCTATTCAATATGTCTGGACCGTAACGCATAGGTGTGAAGCCGGCCATCATCACAGATCGACGTTTGACACATCGTTTTTACAAATTGATTTTCCCATTGGAGGATATAAACTGGTGTGGTCCCATGTAAGCCAAACATGGCTACAAATTCATGGGCAATACCTTTTATTGGCTACCAGTAACCCCAATAGATGAAGACTGGAGCACAATACCTGTAAATGGCTGCCTCTAGGTAGGCAGAGCCAGCTGTCACTCACCCAGCTGGGCAGATCCTGTCATCTACGTCGGGATCCGCTCCAGGTGCGGCGTCTCAGTATACCGCGAGCTGTAGCTCGCGGTATACTGAGCTTAGGGTAACGGGAGGACGCTAGTTTGTGTCCTCCCGTTACCCTAAGGAGAACTATGGGAAAAAGCCCTGACCCCATAGTTCTCCTTTAAGCACAATGGCATGGGCTGCAGTTTTCTCGTTGTCCAGCAGGTGGCAGCACACCATTGATCTTTTTTCCTGAAATCAGTTCTTTTGTCGGCATTTTAAAAATCCACATTGTGTGGATGCTGCTGAACAGATCTGGGATAAGTGAGCAGCACGCAGCATCGGAGCTCTCCAAAGACCTATTTAGCCAATTATCACAAGTTTTAATCATTTGGAATACAAAATACATTTCCTGCATGTTATGTGAGCTCATCATTGAACGCAAACTTCTCTACAGACTGTTGTACGCGTTCAATCACAATGTGCAGACATGCAGCTAAATACGCAGATGGAATTCTTAAAATGGGAACTGTATTAGGTGCCTAAGGATTTATAATACTGATTAGAGGCCCCCCTGCCAGACAGCGCAGCCAGGTCCTTTACTACAGCAACAGCACAGCCTGAGCAAGATCACACTAGGGTTGCCACCTTTTCTTCAAGCGAAAGCCGAACACTCTAGCGACACGCCGACATTTTTTTTGGGAGAATGACTCACGGCTTATTATGTGTACAGTTACATCACCAAGTGTAGCCACGTTTCACAACGTATCCGGACCCTTCATCAGGCAAAACAAAGTGATACATGGGCAGTGTAGTGATCACAATATATACATAAGTGCAGGCAAACAAACAATGTGACATACAAGCCCCGCCCTGGCTGGCGCCAAGGGGTGTGTCCATGACAGCCTGGGTTCAGAGGTAGTTTAAGGTGCTAAACGTCATTAAATCCGGAAGAGGTCTGGCAGCAGAGGAGGAGACAGACTGCAATGCCAGAGCACAGAGAAGGCGAGTAGAGCTGTGGAACTCTTTTTATAAATGGAAAGGGGACAATTAATGAAAGGACATCTGCTTTAAGCACCTCCCCCTCTACCCCCAGTGCTTGAAAACACCGGCAGTATAGCTAATGCTTAATTGGCTCAGAGCGTGTTGCCTCCCACCTTGGTGGTTCTAACTTATTCTTCCTTTACTGCAACCAAATGATCAGTCTCAGTGTTAAAGGATAATTAAAGCCTTCGGTTATTTTGCATACATATATGGCTAGCATGCAGTAGATGTATGCAAAAAGTGTAAAAAAAACAAAAACGCTTTAAAAGAGGTTTATACTTACCTGTGTCTTCCCTGCGTGCTCCCGTCCGAAAATTTGAAGATTCTCGGGCGGCCGCAAAGCATCTTGGGGCGGGCGCATGCGCAGTTCACATTTTCAACCAGGAGACGAGGAGAGACACAAGGTAAGTCTATGGACGCGTGCACCCGCATGCAGACACTGTGGGACAGGAAGTGCCAGCAAGCAGAGAGGAGTCAGCACTGGATCGGACACTGCCGCAGCCCTGGAGGGACAGATGAAAAGGACAGGAAAGAAGAAGAAGATCGGATTAAGAAACATCATTTAAGGTAAGTGCTTTCATTAACATTGGGGGGAGGGGAAAAATGGACTTTAATGTCACTTTAAGATAAAAAAAAAACCTCTCATTGGATTGTAAACTCTGAGCAAACGTTTGAGTGAACCAATCACATGAGCAGGGGGTGGAGATTTTGTGGAGTCCTCCTATTCTACACAGGGTACTGTTGCTGTGGTTGCAACTTTTCTATTTAGAAAATCTTAGCCGTTGCAGATTGAGGCAGAAATATAAATTTTTAGGATATTAGTTTTTGATCAAAAGGGGATTTTCTTTTTCTTTGCTCCAGTCTCTGTATATCACGCTGCTTCCTCACCCAATGCAGACAAAGGGACAACTGTTTGCTTCATGACACCGCTGAATTCAGCACACGACCTAAAGTAACACATCAGATGATATCTGGAAGAATGTGTGAAGAAGCGTTCTGGGTCATGTGGAGACGTCTTGTTAGAGTCCTGGTACAAAGCTATCCAGCTCCATCATATGATTATTTATGGATGTGAAGCACCAAGGACTTTCTTCACTTCCCTCATCATTTCCTTCCCGATCCTGGCTGCAGTGTGACGGATGCTTCAGTCTTGCCCGGGGCCTTCTACTTGATCAGGGCCCACACCCAGTTTGCCCACCAATCATTCTCAGGCAGATATCTTCACTGCTATGGGTAGACAAGAACAACCCATATAACAAACTTGTGAGTCTTTCTTTGTGATAATAAATGCCAACCTCCGTTGGAGGTGCTCGATATCTTTTCTAGCGACAGCACAGAACATGCAATGCTGCAACATGAGAACATCCCTTGCTGTTAGCGGCCACTTATAAATAGTCCTTAAATGCCCCAGAAGGGCAAAGTGACAGGTTCCCTTGCATCGTATGGCCATAAGATTGTGGACACCTGACCATCACCCCTTTATGAGTTTGTTGGACATCCCATTTCAAAACCATGGACATCAATATGGCGTTGTCCCAACTTTGCAGCTCTAACAGCCTTTGGTCTCTTGGGAAGGTTTTCCTCAAACGTTTGAAGGGTGTCTGTGGGAATTTGAGCCAAAAGAAGATATGCGAGGACGGGTACTGATGTTGCATGAGAAGACCTGGTTCATCATTGGTGTTCCAATTCATTCCAAAGGTGTTCAGTAGGGTTGAGGTCAGGACTCGAGTTCCTAAACCCCAAACTCATCAAACTATGTCTGTAGGAAGCTGGCTTTGTATACAAGGGTACAGTCATGGTGGAACCTTGGTGACCACAAGGTTGAAGGAGCACAATTGGCCAAAATGTCTTTGTATAGGTGCCCACACACTGCACGATTCTTGTACAAGTATCGCGGGAAATCCCGCGATCCTACGATAATCGTGCAGTGTATGGAAGGCGTGCGACTGTTTCTACTGTACGCAAAACAAACGACAAACGCACTCAACAATTTGTTACCAGTTATACAGTAGCAAAACAAACGACAAACGCACTCAACAATTTGTTACCAGTTATACAGTGAGACAAGTTGTTTTACATGCTGGTTTGTGAGTGTGCCATGATGCCTTTCTACTGTACCACTGTTTCTACTGTACGGTCGCACGTCTTCCATCGAACAAGCAGGCTGGAAAACCCGCCGGGAATCGTACCTGCTGGTTCGACAACTGCCGAACGGGCCTGTGTGCGCACGGGCACACTGCCCGTTTGCAGTCATCGGAAGCCCGCCCCACATTGCAGTCATCGCAAGCCCGCCCCTCAGGGGGCGGGCTTGCAATGATTGCAAGTACGATCTGCCTGTCCAAGATGGGCAGATCGTACGTTTTTTTAAAGTACTTTACAACCCTCGCAAGACAGAAGTCTTGCGAGGGTTGTAAAGTGTATGGCCACCTTATGATGTAGTATTAACAGTCCCCATCACTGGAAACACCTGAACTCAATTATTTGGAGAGGTGCTAACCATATAGTGGTGCTTTGGCCACATGGTGTAGCGCCCACCCTCTATAGCTGCACATACTCAACTTCTGTTCACACAACTGCCTCTGCTCAACCATCAAGAGTGAAGAGAATAAGTCCCATTTCTTGAGGTGACAACACCAGGTGCCCAAGCAGGCAATACCAAGCATAAAGGGGAGTAAGTCACTTGCTACCCTTCTCCCAGGGTCAATGGGTATTTCTCTTTCCTTCTGGTAGTCAAACAGAATGAGTCATGGAAAGCGAAGTAAAGATGAGTATATGCAGCTAGGGAGGATTAAGTCAACCTGTTACCCTGCCCTGTATGAGCATAGCACAGGTTCACTTAAAGCTGCCTACAGACAATGTGCAAATGTCTTTTCTATGGACACAGGGCCAATTTGCATGTGTGTGCCTATAGAAGAAGAGACATTTTGAGAGCCGGCAGTCTTCAGACCTCACTAAAATCCATCTCAAAGCAATCCAATCAGCCTTCCCTCAAGCACCTTAGCCAGGGAGAGTCAACTTGGGTTGCGGAGGGGCCTACAAACTGGCAGAATGGACACGCGCTATCCGATGCCTGTAGGCACCTTTAGTGTCAGACCGCATTTGAAAGCAAATAACCTAAAGTGGCCGAGACATGAGGGACATGAGGAGGGGGAGTACCTCCGAGTACCCCCTAACTGCTGCTTCCTATTGGTCAGACCCATTCAGGCATCTCGATGTTTCATTTATCCACCATGTCTCCAACACATTCACAAGGCTCCCGTGTCTCCTCTCCCCCCCTTCCTCCTTATTTGTCTCCCCTGCTAATTATCTTTGTCTGGGTTCTGGCCTTCCTCCTCCTCCTCCCTCCTTGTGCTGTTGTCTGCCTCAGGGCATGTTCCTTGTGTAAGCAGGTCAGGGTGTTACTGGGTGTTTCAAGGAGGGAGGGAGAGGGAAATAGAGAGGAAGAGAGAGAGAGGAAGAGAGAGAGAGGAAGAGAGAGAGAGGGGGAGAGAGGGAGGGAGGGAGAGAGAGATGGGCCTGGGGTTATTCTACATCCATCACTGATGCAACCTCCAGCTCAGAACAAGACTGGCCTTCCTGTGCTGCCGCCTTATGATCCACAGACCTATATTCTGCACAGGGTCGGTTTAGGGCATGTTTTCATTATCCAGAAGTAAGTGAAGCAGTGAAATACATCTGCCATTTTAAAGGGGCAGTTGTGCAATTGCAGGATATGTACTGAGCGTGTGCATATACAGAATACGAAAAGTATATAATATACAGTAATACCTTGGTTTAAGAGCATAATTAGTTCCGGAAGCATGCTTGTAATCCAAAGTGCTTGTATATCAAAGCGAATTTCCCCATAGGAAATAATGGAAATTCAGATGATTCGTTCCACAACCCAAAAATATTCATATAACAATGATTACAATACTGTAATATAATACTGTACAAAATATAAAGAAAAATAAACCAATTACCGGTACCTTCGTGGCTGGTGTGAGGGGGACAAGAGAGAGGAGGATTATTGTGTAGGATGACTTTCCCTATCACTAACGTAATCACTTCTATTTCTTGACTCAATGGAATCTTTTTCATTTCGTGAAACCTTAACAAGGAATCTATCCAATGTGACATTAGGCAGCCGAGTGAATGACAGACCTGAAGTGAAGTGAGCTGAACACTGTTCGGCTATTCACTAATCGGCCAAAGCTACGGCCAGATCCTTCGGGCAGCTTCATGAATAGACCCCATTGTGTTGTCGTTAAACAGTCTCATCGCTCGCACTGCTACAGCCTTATTCGGTGGTACTTTTCTACAAAATTTTGCTCTTATTGCAAGACATTGCTTGTATATCAAGGCAAAATGTAACTTGTCTTGCAAAACGCTCTCAAACCAAGTTACTTGTAAACCAAGGTATTACTGTATATATATGTACAGGATGCCAGGAATGGGTCCTGGGTGGACGGTATATCCTTCCATGGTTTAGGTGGTTGGTCCCATTAAGGTCACCTTGTATTTAGAGCCTCCATCCCTGACTACAGCCAGTTCTGGTAATGAAAGGGTTAAACCACCCACCAGGTAGAGGGTGTGTTAAAAAGGAACAGGAAGCCAGTCAGTCTGTCTGTGTGGAGTGTTTGCAACAGGACACATGGCCATGTGTGTTAAGCTGTGGAATACAGTCTGCCGAGACACTGCTGGGGCGCCTGTGTCCATACTGGAACCCTCTGTGAGCAGGCTGGGACTCTAACCCTGAGGTTGGGACTCTAACCCTGAGGTGGGACTTAGTATGCAGGCGCTGAGCCCAATCTTGTATTTGCTGAATATAAGCCATTTACTTTGACTATGTCACCGGCGGCTCCAGTGTGTGCCGGTGAAATTTTGGAACTTACTACAAGTGGTTGCATGGCGCCATCCGTGCGGTCACCTTGAGCACCACAGATACCCTTTTTTGAATCGTAAGACCGTAGGAGTGCGAATGGTATTTGGAACCTTTTATGCCACTAACTGTCTAGCCTAAAGCTGGCCATGCATAGCTCAAATTTTGGTCAACTTCTGCTAAATTGGACAAATTTTAAGACGCAGGTTACCCTGATGGCGCCTCCTGGCTCCACAAAAGTAAAAAACTCAAAGGAGTTGGGTGCTGAAATTGTCAACCGAACATCCACTACATCCAACCAGATGTAGCCACTTTTGGGGTATTCAGACAGCCGTGGGTACTGCCATCTGTGTGAATACGGTAGTTGGCAGTGTAAAATATAAAACAGCGCGGATTGGCGAATCAATTGAATCTGTGGGGCTGGATGTGGGGCTGGATGAGAGAAGTCTAAATCTGCACGGCCAGCTTTAGTATCCCACTAATAAGATCCCAAGATCCCTCCGTCCTATCCCACCTACAACTAGAAGTATGGATCACTGTTGACCTACTCTGCCAGCCATTTGGTTCTTGGTGTACGGGCACAGAGTAGGTAAATTGTAGGTACACGGTATTCTATTCCTCCTACACAAAAATACACAAACAGTGCAGGGGCAGTGAGGATCCATCCAGATTGCACTGGCAGGCATTGTCCCAGTCTGGAACAATTAATTATAACCTGGCATGTGTTCAGTGGTGTAACAATAGCTGTAGCAGCCCACGTGGCTGCTATGGGGCCTGGGGGTGGAAGGGGGCCCCATTAGGGGGACTGCTGGTGCAATGTAAACATAGAAAATCCATGTACATGTGAAGATAACACGAATCCATCACTGTATTATTAAGGATTGCAGACGTTGCTTTCAGTGCTTGCTGGCTGTGGTGGTAGAAGTGGCGGTGGGGCTTAGAATTTACAGTCGCCTCAAAGGATCTTTAGCCTGGAATAAGGTCAGATTTTGCGCTCTGTCTGTACTGTCTGCATTCTCTTTTCTCTCCAGCTTGTGTCGAGTTAACACATCCCCTGCAGTTGTAGTCGTCCAAATGAGAGCAAGGGCTGATTTCTTTTTCTACATAGAGCTGTACGTAATGTCATCGAGTGTCCTCCTTTCCAGCAGAAACAATGGCAGTCCTTTGTGTGCACTAGAAGCCTTGGAGAAGGACTGCTACAAGTGACTTTTACCGTCAGAGAGAAATGGAGGGAACACAGTGTGATCTCAACTTCACCTAGACCTCATTACGATGAAGGTGACCGGGCCGCCACAGACCTGCAGATCTCTGATTGGTTATTATAATAAGAGACAAAAAATACATTTATCCAACATTGTCCATATCAGATGTAGAAGATTTTGGATGAACACTTGTCTGTAAAAATGTTTGCTTTATGCTATAAACCTGCAGGGTCTCAACTCCGCCTCCAAATATCGGAAAGATATCCTGTCACTTCCTGTTAGGCCTCATTGATGGGACACAAACTCTCCCTAACTCTATAGAAAATGAAAAACAAATGTGGCTTTAGATACTCTCTTTAGATACTCTCTTTGTACTCTCTGAAGTGAAGGTGGGTGTTGGGGCGGCTCCTTTTTGGAAGTGGGGGGGGGAGTTTCCTCGGCACTAATGCCTTCTGATGGGGACAGGTGCGGCACCTTTGGTCTGGCTGGAGGGTTTTGGGAGGCACAGAGGCCCGTGGTGCTGTGCCCCGTAGGGGCGGCGTCCCAGGGTGTGCGAGAAAATCACTTGGGTTTGGGACCCCACTTGATTCACCAGCACCAGGTCACAGCACTCAAGCTTTTTCTGCACCACGCCTCTTGGGCAGGCCTTCTGGCTAGCCTGGGGCAACTTTTATACCTTGGCCGGATGGCCTGCCAGGTTTGTGCACTGGTACTTTTTTATTTACGCTCTATTTTTATGCACGACTGCATGTTTCTGACTCCACAGAATGACAGAGGGTGCGGGTACCTTCGGGGCCCATTCATGAAGTTGGGGAGGAGGTTCTGTGGCCTCTACAGACTTCCCTGACTCCTCCCACTTGGGGGTCTCTCTTCGGGAGAGCAACCACCTAGTACTCGTGGGACCTACTTTGGTCCTTGCCCCTGTCAAGAGCCTTGTGCCCCGGGAGGGTTCAGGAATTTGAGGTTCTTCCACATCAGAGGAGGACCAAAGCACCCTTGTGCACTTTTTTTTGTGTGTAGTGATTTCAATTTTCCCTTTTTTTGCTCACAGCGGATGTTTGTTTTTGTAGCACGCACCGCAGACTTCAAAAACAAAACAATGCATTTCCTGTGCGTTAGATGAAACCTCTACACATGCCGCACAGATCTTTCGTTCTTTTTTGTGACATCCGTGTTGCTCAAAGCTCCGTAAACCTGTCCGTCCGCCTCGGATTCTGGGAAGGAGGTTGCGGTCTTCCTGTTCCCAGTGTGTTTCGGATACCGGCTGGGCCAGTTACCTTGTTGCAGGTGACCGGCAGGTCTCGTGTTCGCTGGGCTGAACGCCGGCCAAGAATTGTGTAATAGCTGCACATTGCCCGAGGCCTCGTCACATTGATGGCTGTTCCTGTAAATAGCTTCTGTTCTCATTTCCCCAGCCCGGGCCTGACAGCCTGACCCATTTCTGAGGCTTAAAGTGAGAGAAGCACGGGTGGAGGGGGGCGCGCCATTGTTGGGGAACTACAAGTTCCACGCTCGTTATTTCTCTAAGCAACTTCCTTTGTTTTCATTTGTGCATATTAGATTCTGGCTTGCTGTCATTGGCCGTCCTGGTATCCTTTAAGACGCCTTAGCGCATGGCTTCAGTAACTGTCAGGCATGCGCACACAGGAAGAAAACCCATTTTATTCAACAGTGAAGAGAGAATCCCAACTGACAGTGGAAATGATTTGCAGTCAAAAAGGGGGCCAATTAGGGGGTAAAGGCCCGTTCACACCAGCAAGCCGCGCGATACGCACGCTGACCGGCGCAGTTTTGAAGTGCTGATCCCAGTGCACCGCACTTACTTTTTTTTTTTCTTACAAATTTATTGAAATGTCACGCATGGTGCATTGCGGCCGTACTGCACCAGGCTGTTCTGCAAAGTAACGCAACTTGGCGGTGTGAAATGTGCCCATTAAGGCCTCATTCACACTGCCGTACAATACGCTGCGTATAGATGCGTGCGTTTTTTTCCATATGCGGCATATGCAAATAGATGGCTCCATACACATAGCTGCATACGGAGCCGTATATTTGTGCTGTGTAAAGATGCGCAAAAAAAAATAGACCCAAGATGCGTCCCTATTTCTCTGTATTCTGCGTATTTTACGCGCCTGCGCGCATACAGTACATTATAATTTCTATTAGGAATGATGCATTCTGAGACTGCATATAGTGCACGTATACATACGCGCACAGTGGCATAACAATCGCCATAGCGACCCAGGCGGCCGCTATGGGGTCCGGGCTCTGATGCCGTGTGGGCCGCTATGGCATGTAAGGGTGCTGGCTGTGTCAGTGACAGCCAGCAGCTATGGCAGAAGAGGCCAGCGTTCGCAGTGAAGGAAGAGGCGGGCCCGCCTAAGAGCAACCCCGCCTCCTCTTGCATCACTGGCCAGCGACCTAAGAGCAGGTGGGGCCAGTGATGTAAGAGGAGGCGGGGCCCGGGGATGGAAGAGGAGGCGGGGCCTGGGGACGGAAGAGGAGGCGGAGCCCCTGCAACCACTTAGGGCTGACAGGTAAGAGGTGTGCAGCCCATCTGAGACCCTGCAGAGCCCACTACAGAGAGTCTATGGTGGGCTCTGCAGGGTCACTCTCAGGTGGGCTGTTTGGTATATCTTTCGGGCTCTGCAAGGGGCATAACTAGCAATCACGGGGCCCCATACAAAATGTTGCTATGGGGCCCTGTGATTTCTAGTTACGCCCCTGTACGCGCATATACGCAATATACAATTTTGCTCTTGCTTTGTGTGTGCATGAGGCCTTAATGTTTAAGAGGTGGAAAGGAGGGGGCCATGATCTCTGCCTTGGCCAATCAGAGAATGGTATGTATCCATTGAAAAAATACAAGGCGTTCTCTGAATGGCGGCAGTGCGGAGCGCGCAGAGGGGAATCCGTTTGAGCCGCACACGGAAGATGACGGCTATCACTGTATGTAGCGTGGACTAATGAAGTCATTTTCACCTCCACATATCAGATATGGATACCTATAGCGAGCCAAGCTGGCCAATGTAGGTATCCATAAAAGATCGTTGCCGGAGTTCTGCTTTAAACTAAGTAGACAGCACAGACGCGTCCAGGGGAGGCGGGGGGGGGGACGTAGTCACACAAGGTGAGGTGAACAGAACCCGACACCAATTTAAAAACATCAATAAAAAAAATAGAATGAAGAATTTTCTCTCTCTCGACGTACAGAATCAGTGAAAAGCGTCCGCGGTGCGTTATACGCCCGTTGTTGTCTTTTCACTAATAATTCTCTTCTCGCTTCCCAGTACAGTAGCAATTTTCTTCTTCGGATCCTCGAATGTAAAAGTTGGCGCAAAGCATATTAACGCGTAAAATCCTGCGTGTTGTCGCAGGCACATCAACGCACTGAAAGGTGCCGCGGCAGTCTACACGGGGGTTAGTAAACGATTTCGCCGACCACAAATGTGGACAATTCAGAAGATTTGACGTCGAGCTGGAAGTTGTTCCGTTTGCCTGACGCTGATTTTATAACAGGACATGGAAAACGCGGCGTCGAGTCGTAGCACATGGAGGTTTGTTGTAGCGGTCTGCATAGGATTGCCACCTGTCCGGGATTCACCTGGACAGTCCGGGTTTTGAATGCGGTGTCCGGGTTTCATGGCAGCAGAAACCCGGACACAAGATGTCAGGCAGACAGGGGCAACCAAAACTAAGATAGGGGCTACTGACCCCCCACTGAAACTAGTCTTAACTGTGATATTTACATATGAATAAGCCACCACTCAGTCTCCCAAAAAATGTCTGCGTGTCGCTAGAGTGTTCGGGTTTCACCCCCCCTCCTTGCTGGCTGCTCTCTGATTCTCCTCTCCCTCCCCGCAGCTAATATGCTGGAGTCAGCCCGTCTCACCCCGGCGCAATCTTATATACAGGTCAGTCAGTTAGTAGGCGTTAGGTGCTGACAAGGCGCGGATTCACGTGCGTTTGTCTGCCTCACACTGTCAGGGCGAGGAGGTTATTAATATCCCGCTAAGCTCGGAGCTCTGAATAATCAAATCATTATTGTTTTAGCAGAGTTGTGACCTAGCTAGCTGGGGGATGGCGGATAAAGCCGTTCCCTCCCCGAGCATCAGCTCCGCAGGGCGGGATTATCTCCTGATATCGTATCCGTGTCTCATGTACTACTCCCAGGTAAAGGGAACCGGTCATTGCAAAGCAAGAGGGCTGCTGCTGCTCCCAGTCTCTGCTTCTGAAAATGCTGAACCTCTTGGCTCTCCTGGCCTCTGGCTGTCATGCTGAACCTCTTTTTTTCCATGATTTGATCTCTGAATGCAGAGGGGACTTTACACTGGCTTTCCTTTGTCTGTACTTGTTCCGGGTCAGTCCAGGGCCACCATTAGAAATCTAGGGGCCCCGTGCACCCTACCTGAAAGGGTTTCCCCTCCACGACTAATCATCAGCATCGCACTCTTCCTACTCGGCTCACCTCTGCACATCCTGTTCCTATTGAGCTTGGCTCTGTACCCCCTGCATCCCTGCTACTACTCTTCTCTCCTCTGCACCTCCTGCATCCCTGTTCCTACTCTTCTCTCCTCTGCACCTCCTGCATCCCTGTTCCTACTCTTCTCTCCTCTGCACCTCCTGCATCCCTGTTCCTTCTCTTCTCACCTCTGCACACCCTGCATCCCTGTTCCTTCTCTTCTCACCTCTGCACACCCTGCATACCTCTTCCTACAGTACTCGCCTGTGTGCCCCCTTCACCCTCCTTCCTACACTGCTCACCTCCGCACCCCCTGCACTCCTCTTCCTACACTGATAATATATGCACCCCCTGCATTCCTGCTTGTACTCTGCTCACCTTTGCACCCCTTGCATCCCTCTTCCTACAGTGCTCAGCTTTGCACCCCTTGCATTCCTCTTCCTACACTGCTCATTTCTGCACTTCCTGCATTCCTCTTCCTACTGTGCTTACCTTTGTACCTCCTGCATTCCTCTTCCTAAAGTGCTTGCCTCTGTGCCCTGCACCCCCCATCCTACACTGCTCATCTCTGCACCCCCTGTGGCAGGGCTGTCCTTTCTTCCCTAGAGGGAGCCTGTGCCGGGCTCGGGCCCCCCTGCTGACTTGATCGGGCCCGGTACAGGACCCGGTACTGCATGTACCCCCTATCGGTGGCCATGGAGTCAGAGCCTCAGAAAGTGCTGAAGCCAGGTGGTCGGTATAGCAGCCAGGAAAACAGCATTTTACAAATGAAGTCTGCAGTGGAAGCCCTCTTATTTCTATAATGACAGAGAGAAGCAGACCTGCCACAAATGTGGACAATCCACACGTTGGAAAAACACGTATGTAAAGGAAACCGCGTGTCAGATAGATCATAAAATCCAGAGCTATAGGCAGCTTCAATGATATACAAATCTTGACATTTCCTGTAAAAGTCATGCCTGGCCCCGCCTCCTAAGCTTCCCTATAAGTCCTTTAATGTGATGGGCCACCTTTTTTTTTTTTT
>NW_017308700.1:45558-80119 GCF_000935625.1 Nanorana parkeri
CCCGCCTCCTCTTGCATCACTGGCCAGCGACCTAAGAGCAGGTGGGGCCAGTGATGTAAGAGGAGGCGGGGCCCGGGGATGGAAGAGGAGGCGGGGCCTGGGGACGGAAGAGGAGGCGGAGCCCCTGCAACCACTTAGGGCTGACAGGTAAGAGGTGTGCAGCCCATCTGAGACCCTGCAGAGCCCACTACAGAGAGTCTATGGTGGGCTCTGCAGGGTCACTCTCAGGTGGGCTGTTTGGTATATCTTTCGGGCTCTGCAAGGGGCATAACTAGCAATCACGGGGCCCCATACAAAATGTTGCTATGGGGCCCTGTGATTTCTAGTTACGCCCCTGTACGCGCATATACGCAATATACAATTTTGCTCTTGCTTTGTGTGTGCATGAGGCCTTAATGTTTAAGAGGTGGAAAGGAGGGGGCCATGATCTCTGCCTTGGCCAATCAGAGAATGGTATGTATCCATTGAAAAAATACAAGGCGTTCTCTGAATGGCGGCAGTGCGGAGCGCGCAGAGGGGAATCCGTTTGAGCCGCACACGGAAGATGACGGCTATCACTGTATGTAGCGTGGACTAATGAAGTCATTTTCACCTCCACATATCAGATATGGATACCTATAGCGAGCCAAGCTGGCCAATGTAGGTATCCATAAAAGATCGTTGCCGGAGTTCTGCTTTAAACTAAGTAGACAGCACAGACGCGTCCAGGGGAGGCGGGGGGGGGGACGTAGTCACACAAGGTGAGGTGAACAGAACCCGACACCAATTTAAAAACATCAATAAAAAAAATAGAATGAAGAATTTTCTCTCTCTCGACGTACAGAATCAGTGAAAAGCGTCCGCGGTGCGTTATACGCCCGTTGTTGTCTTTTCACTAATAATTCTCTTCTCGCTTCCCAGTACAGTAGCAATTTTCTTCTTCGGATCCTCGAATGTAAAAGTTGGCGCAAAGCATATTAACGCGTAAAATCCTGCGTGTTGTCGCAGGCACATCAACGCACTGAAAGGTGCCGCGGCAGTCTACACGGGGGTTAGTAAACGATTTCGCCGACCACAAATGTGGACAATTCAGAAGATTTGACGTCGAGCTGGAAGTTGTTCCGTTTGCCTGACGCTGATTTTATAACAGGACATGGAAAACGCGGCGTCGAGTCGTAGCACATGGAGGTTTGTTGTAGCGGTCTGCATAGGATTGCCACCTGTCCGGGATTCACCTGGACAGTCCGGGTTTTGAATGCGGTGTCCGGGTTTCATGGCAGCAGAAACCCGGACACAAGATGTCAGGCAGACAGGGGCAACCAAAACTAAGATAGGGGCTACTGACCCCCCACTGAAACTAGTCTTAACTGTGATATTTACATATGAATAAGCCACCACTCAGTCTCCCAAAAAATGTCTGCGTGTCGCTAGAGTGTTCGGGTTTCACCCCCCCTCCTTGCTGGCTGCTCTCTGATTCTCCTCTCCCTCCCCGCAGCTAATATGCTGGAGTCAGCCCGTCTCACCCCGGCGCAATCTTATATACAGGTCAGTCAGTTAGTAGGCGTTAGGTGCTGACAAGGCGCGGATTCACGTGCGTTTGTCTGCCTCACACTGTCAGGGCGAGGAGGTTATTAATATCCCGCTAAGCTCGGAGCTCTGAATAATCAAATCATTATTGTTTTAGCAGAGTTGTGACCTAGCTAGCTGGGGGATGGCGGATAAAGCCGTTCCCTCCCCGAGCATCAGCTCCGCAGGGCGGGATTATCTCCTGATATCGTATCCGTGTCTCATGTACTACTCCCAGGTAAAGGGAACCGGTCATTGCAAAGCAAGAGGGCTGCTGCTGCTCCCAGTCTCTGCTTCTGAAAATGCTGAACCTCTTGGCTCTCCTGGCCTCTGGCTGTCATGCTGAACCTCTTTTTTTCCATGATTTGATCTCTGAATGCAGAGGGGACTTTACACTGGCTTTCCTTTGTCTGTACTTGTTCCGGGTCAGTCCAGGGCCACCATTAGAAATCTAGGGGCCCCGTGCACCCTACCTGAAAGGGTTTCCCCTCCACGACTAATCATCAGCATCGCACTCTTCCTACTCGGCTCACCTCTGCACATCCTGTTCCTATTGAGCTTGGCTCTGTACCCCCTGCATCCCTGCTACTACTCTTCTCTCCTCTGCACCTCCTGCATCCCTGTTCCTACTCTTCTCTCCTCTGCACCTCCTGCATCCCTGTTCCTACTCTTCTCTCCTCTGCACCTCCTGCATCCCTGTTCCTTCTCTTCTCACCTCTGCACACCCTGCATCCCTGTTCCTTCTCTTCTCACCTCTGCACACCCTGCATACCTCTTCCTACAGTACTCGCCTGTGTGCCCCCTTCACCCTCCTTCCTACACTGCTCACCTCCGCACCCCCTGCACTCCTCTTCCTACACTGATAATATATGCACCCCCTGCATTCCTGCTTGTACTCTGCTCACCTTTGCACCCCTTGCATCCCTCTTCCTACAGTGCTCAGCTTTGCACCCCTTGCATTCCTCTTCCTACACTGCTCATTTCTGCACTTCCTGCATTCCTCTTCCTACTGTGCTTACCTTTGTACCTCCTGCATTCCTCTTCCTAAAGTGCTTGCCTCTGTGCCCTGCACCCCCCATCCTACACTGCTCATCTCTGCACCCCCTGTGGCAGGGCTGTCCTTTCTTCCCTAGAGGGAGCCTGTGCCGGGCTCGGGCCCCCCTGCTGACTTGATCGGGCCCGGTACAGGACCCGGTACTGCATGTACCCCCTATCGGTGGCCATGGAGTCAGAGCCTCAGAAAGTGCTGAAGCCAGGTGGTCGGTATAGCAGCCAGGAAAACAGCATTTTACAAATGAAGTCTGCAGTGGAAGCCCTCTTATTTCTATAATGACAGAGAGAAGCAGACCTGCCACAAATGTGGACAATCCACACGTTGGAAAAACACGTATGTAAAGGAAACCGCGTGTCAGATAGATCATAAAATCCAGAGCTATAGGCAGCTTCAATGATATACAAATCTTGACATTTCCTGTAAAAGTCATGCCTGGCCCCGCCTCCTAAGCTTCCCTATAAGTCCTTTAATGTGATGGGCCACCTTTTTTTTTTTTTTAAATACTTTGTTTATTGTCTCAGTACATTGCATACATCAGTGTGTTGTACAGTGGCAGAAAAAGTTATTCCCATATCATTTGTGAGCATTAACATAGTCTACTGGCAACAAAACTAACATTGGTTATATAAGCCGCGTCAATACCACTCCCATCCGATTGAAGACATATATTAATATGAAGGAGTTGGATATGTTGCGTCGCTCCGGTGGGGCCCAACTAGCTGAGTATGTAACTCCTACCCTTACAAGTTGCCCGCACAGGACAGCCCTGACCCTCCGGCCCATGGAGGAGCCAGAGAGAGCTCCGCCTATTTTGACCGTCTAGCACACTGCAATTACAAAATATGTTCAACTAAGTAAGCCAATACGGCATCAAAACAGATCATCATTAAAGCTAATGTGTGGCACACCCCACTCCCCCTCACTAACAACGTGGACAGATCCTTAGCACACATGTGATGGGGAGCTTCTTGAGAGAGCGAGGCATGGCCCACTGTTGTGTGGTTATTCTCGTAACATATCTCACTATCGAGCTGTAAAGTAAAGGAAGGGGGTCAAAGAAAGAACAGGTGGGAAAAAGAGGGGGAAAGAAAGGGAGACAGACATATCACATGCATAAATCGTCCTCCTCACCCATTGACTCGTTATATCACTGAAGCTCCCCCTGTCTCAGCCACGTAGGCAGCGGAATGAGTGAAATGGAGCCAAGGCATCCAGGTAGATTTGAAGCGTTCCTCTTCATTTCGTAAGGAGGCCGTCAGGTCCTCCATACGGTATATGTCGTCCATAATTGCGAGCCAGAGTCGTACTGTGGGGGGGGGTTGGATTGTCTCCATAACAGGGGTATGCAGGATCTGGCCGCATTCAGCATATGTACTGTCAGAGATCTTTTGTACCGTTTAATTTTGGTGGATGTCAAGCGTAGGAGAAACACCCCTGGGTCATCTGGTAGGGGCTCAATCACCAATTGATTAACCATCGTCCTCACCGCGTTCCAGAAGGGGCGTATGTCAGCACAGGCCCAAAAAATATGGAGCATAGAACCCGGTGCCTGATTGCACCTCCAGCAGAGTGCCGGGATAGAGGGATCCATTTTGTGTAAAACATAGGGGACTCTGTACCAACGGGTGAGTACTTTATACCCCTGCTCCTGATATTTGGATGCCATGGATGATCTATGGGCTAGTGACAAGACCGCTGTCTTTTGTTGTTCTGTGAAGGTCCTACCCAACTCAGATTCCCACCGCTCCACAAAAGGGGGGGCAAGACGACCCGGGAGGCGAGCACAACTGTCTGTATAACCAAGATAGGACGTGTCTGGTCGGTGTGCCCATATGACACAAAGCCTCAAAAGGGGTAAGAGCGCGCGCCAGATCCCCCACTCCAGGTACTGAAACTAGAAAATGTCGGAGCTGGTAAGCGCTCCACACCTCAAGAGGAGGGTCACGTAGATTCCGGATGGCATCGAGGGACATCCATTTACCGTCCACAATAAAATCTCGGAGCCGGAATTTGCCCATCGCCAGCAGGCGTTGGAGCGGGCCCTTCCCCATCCCCGGAGGGAAGTCTGGGTCACCCACTACCGGAGTCATGGGAGATGGGTGGGCCACCTTTTTTTGGCCAATAGCAAGGCTGAGAAGTTCCAACTAATCACATGATCACTTTAAAGAGAATTTAAAGGGCCAGCCTATGTCACCTGTTCCCTTTAAATCACTGCCAGACAGTTCGCTCCGCCCACACACTGACATTTCCCTTGCCAGTACTTCCTTCTCAGTCGCCGTTAAGGCCCCATTCCCACTGAGCGATTCGCAAATCGCGCGATTTGCATTTTGCGCGATATCGCGCAAATGCTTGCATTGAAAAGACTAGAATCGCGGCAAAATCTGCTCCAAAAAGGGTCCTGCTGTAGCGACGCATGACCGGCGACAGGGACAGACAGAGCCCCATTTGATGTATTGGAGAGCGATATCGCGCGGTAAATCGCTCAGTGTGAACGGGGCCTTATATTGTTGCCTGGTGTCGAATGCTAAGGGGATCGGTGAGGTCACTCCCTCAGTCATGTGACAGTTTACAGGCTTGGTGATTGCCTGCTAGACCCTAGCACCGTCTCAATGGAGGAGGTCACATGGTCCCCTATGCCCAAATTAATTGGGTATTTTTGCTGGCTGACGCATTGCTAAAGATATCCAGCAAATACTGCAATTGTGCTGAGGTCAAAAAGTCCAATCAATGTGTCTTAATCTGAGGTCCGTGTAGTCCACTGCAGCCTGATTTCACAGATATCCTCACCTCTGCAGATGGTGGGTAACCTCTCCGCGTTTGATGTGTCACCGGTCACATTCAGATTTCCACGTGGGTAGTGAGGACGAGCTCCAATGTTATAACAACGGCACCCAGCACCCAGGACAGTTGCAGGTACAGGCTGGTCTAGGGTTGATGGCAATCTTGCCATTGAAGGGGTTCCCAGATCACCGGATTCTCTGCCGAAGGGTGTGGAAAGGACGGCAATTTCAGGATGCAAAACTGACATACTGAGCAAACAGGTGGTGTTCCATGTATGCATTTCAATTTAAAGTGACTAGATTAAAAAAGAAAGTTAACAAAAGGTCTCCCTGAGAATAAAATAATGAATTCTTACCTGTCCCCTCCCACCCCATCTTTGCTCTCTTGAAGTGCTAAGCTTTCCCACACTTCTGGGTGTGTCGGATGCCTGGCCCCCTTTCTGTGCTCCGTGGTACCTTCCACTACTTAGCTATAAAAGTGTAAAATTCATCAGTGCGGGCAGTGTAACAGGTAAGTGTTAATTGCTTATCTTTTCTAACAGGGACGCTTCAAAGCACATGTTAAAGCATTCCTGTCATTGAAAAGGCAACTCACTTATCCGTGTGTTGCTATGTCACCTCTTCACTTCTCTCCAGCTGCTGCAAGTATTCCACAGACCTGTTGATTTGAATACCTGCCCCCCCCGTCAATGGTCTCTCCCATCAGTTCCTCTGCCCTGTAGTAAAGTATGAGCCAGCAGGAGAGACCACTGTATGCAACGGGGGTAATCGGGTACTCCACACACCCGGATGTGTAGCTTAGAGAAGTAAACAAGCGAAACAACAAGTGGTCCACCCGAAGGGTTCATATATTGCCGCTTCTTACAGGTATGCTTTAACATTCACAGGGACCCTGTCACTTTATATGTTAAAGGGTCAATTTATTCTTTTAATTTTGCACTGGAGTTTATCATTAAAGCGCGCACTCCACCCTCCTATTCCCTCACAGCCAGGGAAGGTGCCATCTTGGTATCTATTTGGATTGTGGTTGCCATGGCGCTGCACATGTGATCAGCTATGACACCAGCCATTTGAGGTTTGGTTGAGAGCTGGCATAAACACACTGACAACCTTGACAGTTGGCATGGTAACTGACAATAAATTGTTGGGTACAGTTTGTTTATTTGTAAAGCAGTTAATGTGACGGTTGCTGCAGCTGAATCCGTTAAAACATGTGCACCAGGAAGATGCACCTGCAGTGAATGTTTGGTGAATGTCGCCTTCACTGCTTTATAAATATATCAGGGTTGGGCACCTCCGGCCCTCCAGTCGTTGTGGAACTACAAGTCCCAGACATCCCAACTCTCCCGGACGCTCTGGGAGTCTCCCGCTATTAGATAGCGGCTCCCGGCCGCCCGGGAGAGAAACACTTAATCCCGGAAAGGTTTATCTGCTCGATCGAGCAGATAAACCTTTCCCTGCGATCGTTTTTTCTTTTCTGACATCGGGAACCGCGGCCCGACCGTCAGTCAGAAAAGAAAAAGGGCATACGAATGCATAGCTAGATTCCTATTGGCTGTTGCACTTTGCAATAGCCAATAGCCAGTGGGCGGGTAATGCACCCGCCCACTGCTGCTGTCAATCAGCAGAGGGGGGCCTGAATTTTTCTATCAGGTCCTCTTCTGGTGATTGAAAGCAGCAGAGGGCGGGTGCAATAGCTAGTTTGCTATTGGCTATTGCAAAGTGCAATAGCCAATAGGAATCTAGCTATGCATTCTTATGCCTTTTTTTTTGTTCTGACGACTGCAACTGGCAGAATACAAAAAAAAAATCAGAAAAAAAACCTGCAGATAGCAAAGAAGCTATTGCTTCCTGTGCTACCTGGCATCATTTCAGGGGGGTGCTCTCTCCCAGCCCACCTAACCCCCATCTGCGGATCGTAGAGGGCACCTCCCTGAAATGAGAAGGACACCTCCCTGAAATGGCTTCTTTTAGGTTGGGATCCCTGAAGTCCCATGAGGCATTGCAAGACTGACAGTTACAGGCATGATTGCCACAGGCTGAGGCATCATGGGAGTTGTAGGTAAAGCAGTTAAAGCCGCTGCTGAATGCCCAATTAGCGCTTGCATCTCATTGGCAGGACTCACTGTTCCTTCCATCATTTTTCACCTGGCTCCCTACCAGCACCACCCGGTTTGCTGAACCAGGTTCTGCCGGTGGGGCCACCGAATGAGCCAAAATTGGCTATGTGGGTGGCCAGCTTTAGCGCTAGTGTCAGGATCTTCTTGTTAATTAGGGTTTGTATAGTTGGACATTTTCAGTGTTTTCTATTTGATCTCCTCAGGAATCCTCCTCAGCGTCTCTTCTCCTGCTTGTTGACACTCGGTGGTGTTCTTGTCTGTGATGATCTCGCCGTGTACTCGCTGTGCCGCCTGGAGGGACGGATTGTGTAACACGGTTACATAACTGGCCTGTGGAGGGGGCAGGAGACGTACTGCAGAGAAAGTAGGTTAAGTGGAGGGAAGACAGAGACATATTTGTACTGGTTGTTGTTTCCCTTCCAGTGTTTGTATGGAGCTGACATATACCGTAGAGCCTTCTACATGGGACCCATCCACATACATCTCGCCGGTAATCTTGCTACGGTGGCCCGCTAGGTCCAAGACAAGAACAAAGCCGCACAATCTGCTCTTCTGCTTGGCGCTTTAGTCCATCTCTAGACCGGCGCATTTCACCCTGTAAGTGGCTTATTCGTCGGGTCAGCAGGATTACAGGATGAATCGCGTCAGTGTCTGGAGCTGGGCTGTTTCCCGGCGAGAAAGGATACCCATGACATGGTATTAATCCTTCTGGCTGGTGGACTCCGGGGACAAAAACTATTATGTATCTATATTCTTTTTTAACCAGTAAGGATATAAATTCACTTTTTACGCCTCAAATATTTTTGCGAATCCAGTTATTGCCTTGTGAAAGTAGTGCTGACATCATTACTGTGCTCTGCAGAGAGCAGAGCTGTGGGAGGGACCTAGAAGGCCCCGCCCACTACAGAAAACTAACGGAGGGGCGGAGACAAGATCAGTCACCCTGCACGAGGAGAGAGAGCAGCAGTGACCGGTCTTAATTACAGGAGGGGGCGGAGACAAGACCAGTCACCCTGCACAAGGAGAGAGAGCAGCAGTGAGCGGTCTTTATTACAGGAAGTTCCCACACAGAGGCAAAGTGTCACACTGGATTATACTCTCTTTTATGTTTTTATTGCTCTCTCTGTCCCTGTTGGGAAGATTGCCCCTAGATGGCACTGATGAGTATGTTTCCTATCTTGGGGCACCGTCAGCCTGTGCCTGTCAGTCTTGCAATGCCTCATGGGACTTGTAGTTCCACAACAGCTGGAGGGTCAGAGTTGATTGGGTCAGAGTTGCGGACCCATGCTGTAGGAAAAGCGAAGCTACAGGCTCTTTTATGTGTTTACTGTGAATGCCAGTTGTGTACAGAGCTCAGTAACTCAAGCTCAAATATACCCACTCACCTGAATGGTCAAAGTAGTGACCCCTCAGTCCTGATAGGCTGCGCAGAGTTTCAGTTAGAGAGAGGGAGTCTAAAGGCAATCGCCTTCTGCTCTGCACTGTCTTTAGAAATCCATAGTGCTCTGTGATGTATCTGTAACCTCTTATTAAAGTGCAACTCCAGACATTTTCTAGGGTTATTTTTTGGGTAGCATTAACATTTGTCTGTGACCCCTGAAAGCCTCATTCACACTGCTAAGAGCCGGCCCGTACAGATCCGTGCGGCGTGCATGGCCGTATCGGGCCGCTCCCGGGAAGAACAGGTGCTGCGCGTGATTGTACGCAGCAGCCTGTTCTTCTCTATTGGAGGACGCGGCCGTACGCTCACCTGAGCTGCACATCCGTGTGGGTGTTCATGCTCGTATGCAGACAGGATGGATCTGTGAGTCTGAGCATGGACACACACATGGATGTGCAGCTCGGGTGGGTGTACGGTGTCATGTGGCCGTGCCCTACCATGGGGAAAAACAGGCTGCTGCGTACAATCACACGCAGCACCTGTCCTGCCCGATACGGCCGTGCATGCCGCACAGATCTGTACGGCCCCGACTCTTAGCTGTGTGAATAAGGTCTTAGAGAGATTTCCCCTCACTTCCTGTCCCAGTGATGTCTGAACAAGGGGTTTGGGGGGGTTGTCACTGAGATAAATGGACATAGGCAGCAATAAAACATTGTCCAAAGATCTGACCTGTCCGAATGTTAGTGATTGGGTTCAGATCTACGTTATGGTGACCACTCACATTGCATTCTGATTGTACAACCTCCTTTAGCTCCACCAATACCTGTATATTGGATACAAGTGCAATACATAGTTTGAGCCCCCCAGTGAGAGGAAACAATAATGGATGGTGTGCGCCATTCACCAGTAGGAGACTTTCATTCAAAAACATTCATTTTCGGATGGTTTATTCATTTTCCTGATAGTTATTGGGGGGAAAATTGATGATTGATTCCGACCGCAGTGATGGGAAAAAAATGGAAGGAGCCGGATGGAAATTTTTTCTCATACGAACGGAATTCTAACAGTGAATGTGGTTTGTGTTCAGGAAACTCCATTCATTTCCAGAATCGATTGTCAGCACCAAACGACATTTCCACCCACATCCGTCTCTGATGACATCATCGAATGTTCTGACCAGATGTTTCTACCAGAGTAAGGCTGGCCTTGCACTACAGTTCTGAAGATGATTGTACAAAGACTGTGCAACCAGGTTGTAAGGTGTGTGTTAGAGTTGTGTGTGGTGAGGTGTACAGGCAGCTGTGATGGGCAATTGTGATTGGCAGCTGTGATGGGCAATTGTGATTGACAGCTGTGATGGGTCGCTGTGATTGGCAGCTTTGATGGGTCGCTGTCATTGGCAGCTGTGATGGGTCGCTGTCATTGGCAGCTATGATTGGCAGTTGTGATGGGTGCTGTGATAGGGGCTGTGATGGGCAGGTGTGATGGATAGCTGTGATGGGTGGCTCTGATGGGCAACTGTGATTGGCAGTTGTGATGGGTGGCTGTGATGGGCAGCTGTGATTGGCAGTTGTGATGGGTGGGTGTTATTGGCAGTTGTGATGGGCAGCTGTGATTGGCAGTTGTGATGGGTGGCTGTGATTGGCAGCTGTGATTGGCAGTTGTGATGGGTGGCTGCGATTGGCAGCTGTGATGGGTGGCTGTGATTGGCAGTTGTGATTGGCAGTTGTGATTGGCAGTTGTGATTGGCAGTTGTGATGGGCAGCTGTGATGGGCAGCTGTGATTGGCAGTTGTGATGGGTGGCTGTGATTGGCAGTTGTGATGGGTGGCTGTGATTGGTAGCTGTGATGGGCATTTGTGATGGTCGGCTGTGATTGACAGCCTCGTCTCCCTGCCCATGTCTGTCTAGATGCTCTCTAATAATTCCTCCAGATTTCATCTTTGTGTATGTGGATTAATCCCTCTGGAACATTTCCATGACAGGATCCCGCCCGCCCGCCTCCCTCCTGAACGTCTCCCCTTTCTCTCTCCGCTCTCCTTTGTCTATTGTGGGCGTTGCCCACTTCTGGCTCCGTATCCCGGGCCCCCTGCCAGCTGGACAGGAATCTGACCCACTTCTACCTGACCTACTAATGCTGAGTCCCTGGCACTGGCAGAGGATTTATATAGAGACACCCAGGAAGGAAAGTTACAAAGCGCTCGGGGCGCCTGAACTGAACAAATATCATTAGTGTGGCACCCTCAGCGATGCCAGACTATAGATTTCAGTGGTGAAGGATGGCACGCTGCGAGCTGCATGGATCTGCAGGGCCGCATGCCACCTCCATTCACCACAGTGAGCTATGGAACCTCTGCTAAGCGCTTATTGTAAAGGAAATGTGCGCTGGGAGAATCAGGGGGCTGCCATTTGCCGACCTCTCTTTCTTGCTTGCTGCCATACTCATCCTGTGGCTTCAATGCTACCTGGACCAGGCACCTTTAGCAAGTCTGCAGCAGATTTAGCTGGGAAGGGGAGGTGTTTAGTAGCCCCACACTTCCTGTCCTAGGGTGACAACCTTCCATAGGTACAGTACCATCAGTGGGCATTGACCATCCAGTACAGTATGTTGCTAGCAGCAAAAAAGGAAATGAATGCAGCCACCAAATCAAAAGACTGCAACATGTTATACTTTGTGTTCTTGGGTTAGTAATCGGATACGCTTTTAAAGCAGGGTAACATGCAACGACAAAGTGCAGAGCGTACGAAGCCACGGCAGCCAATCAGAAGCCTTCAAACTGTTCCGATGGCAATATGCTGAAATAGTTGATTGCACAGCTTTGTTAAAGGAAGCCCGTGCAACGGTACATCTCTAAGCCGCCATTGCTGACCTCCTTCTGTCTGCCTGGCTGTCATTGACTCGGAACTCAGAGAGCACTGAAGCCATTAGATCAGCACAAGAGCCAGGCTAGTGGCATTTTCAGAGGAGATGTCAGCAATGGGAACTTCCATATTTCACCCAGATATATATTTTATTACCAGTTGATCTGTTATTTGTCCCATTTCTTTTAGAAGGCCAAGCTGTCCAGTTGAAGCTACAGGGTCGGGGCAAACTATATCACCAGGGCCGGATTTCCCCCATGGAGAATGGCAGACCTGCAGGCTGCATACAAGTGATTTCGGCAACATCACCGGGATCACTTGTACAAAACGAGCGTCGGCTTCCCAGTTGTACATTTAGCTATGCTTGCCCAAAGCAGGGCTAATTGTAGAAAACAACTTCCCACCCTGCGCCCAGAACTGCATGTCCCGGGCATCAGGAGATAGGAATTCCACACCCCTGCTGCCCCTCTACTCCCTGCTGCCCTAAGGCCGGCCTTGGTTGGCCTTGTGGGAAATCCGGCCCTGCCTATCACATTGCCGGGTGTGCTTATAACAAGGCTTCTCCTTTAATAATCCTCATCAGCAGTCCCGTCTATACATAGAGCTTTCATCCGTCTCTTAATCCCTCCCATTACTCCTCCTACCCGTCTCTTAACCCCTCCCATTACTCCTCCCACATCTCCCCTACAGCTCACCCCATTCATATAATGAACCATAGTGTTGTATATGACATCTTAGGCTCTAAACACACACAAGCTGTAAACTTCATATATAATTTTATACAAGTTTATTTAACTTTACACATAACATATATACAGAAATAGTGCCGCCCCCCCCCTTGCTATAGCACTATGCGCCCCCACAAAAGTGTAACAGTAGAAGAAGGATCAGTCTTTAAAGCGAGAGTCACACATTGGCACCTGCGGATTGTGATGGATGGGAACGGTTGCCAGGCTTTCATTATGTTTGGCTTTCATTATCTGGATCCGGCCGATAATTAATTCTGCACCTCGATTCCCTGACCTTTATCTGCCCCCCACCCCTCGTGTCCATGCGTTCGGCACTTCAACCTCAGTTTGTGTGGCAGTTTGACGCCAGCCACTGGCTCCTGATAGGTCGGCCACTCCAAGGGGCAGCAGTTGGATCCCCCCTCGTCACTACCACTGTCCTCGCTCTGGTACTCTGACTGGGGGGATTTGGGGGACAAAAGTTCTGTGGAAGCTTTAATGCCGGGGGCCTTCTCCATGTCCTGGTAAGTATTTTGGAAACTGTCCGAATGTACAAAAATGGAGGAGCGTGGAAGTGGGGCGCTGTACTCGGAGGCCTGGTGTTGCAGTGATTCCATATCTGTACCCACAATGTGCCTGTGCTGGGGGTCCACAGTAAGCCCGCCGACTCTGTACAGTATCACTCCCCCACGTGGCACTGCTCCTCTCGTGGATGGGTTGTTTTCCACCGGGCACATATTGGCAAAGTCATTTTCTGTGGTCCTCCCCTCTCCGTAGCCAGCTGGCACCGGGCTATCCCGGGAAGACTGATCGGAGAGGTCTGAGAGCGAACTGCGGGGGGAGTAACTATCCATGGCTGCACCCCCTCCACTGTCCGCCTCTGAGGAGTCCGAGTTTATGGCTAAGTAGGGGGACATGTAAGTTGTATTCCTGGAATTGCACAGCAAAGGTCCCCCGTCTGCCGCCTTGCGGTTGCCAAGTCCTTGGCTGGCCTCGATAAACGAAGCAGCCGAAATTAACCCGTATCGCAGCTTCAGCTGAAACAACTCATTCCTCAAGCGGCCATTTTCCTCATCCAGTGCCGCCACCCTCCCTTCCAGCACCAGGTCATGGAAGCGTCTCTTTTCTCGAGACCTCTTGGCTGCCTCGTTGTTTTTCCGCCTCTTCTCCCAGTAGCTGGCATCCTTCCTCTCGTCGGAGATGAACTCCCGCTTGCGGCGTCCAGCCCCGGATCCACCTGCAGCTCTTTCCTGGGAATGCTGCTCGTCCATGCTCTGCGAGTAGTTGGACAGTGGTGATTCCATGCTCACTGAATGTTCCTCAAGATTTCTACAAGTCCAGTTCTTTACAGTAGGTAGATATAGAAGAGTGATGGCGTCTCTGGTGAGAAGGATTCAGGTGAAGCACCGTCCCTTGGCTTGAAGACTGGGACTGCTTTCTTCTTGTTTGGGCTCACCATACAGTCTAAGCATCTTAATCTTGAACTCTTTCTTTCTCAAGTAGATCAACACGCCGTGATACAAACTCCCACGTCCTGCCGGATTAATGAGTCAGATCTCTGCTGTTCTTGGATTTGTGTTGAGTGAACAAGGAGAAGTTCCTCTCTTTCTCCTTTGTCAGGTAATAGTTCTCTGCTTCACTCTCCGTCAGGTTTTGGTCTCCGGGACACGCCTAGAGAGGCAAGAGAAGAAAAAAAAATAAGACATTGGGAAAGTGGTATTTTGGAACCCCGCCCCCAACATCCTTACATAATATGACCCTGCAAGTTTGGCATTAACCAGCCTCACGTTTGACCTGGTTTACTTTGAACGTCAATTACCTTAATGACTCCTGTTTTGTAATCTGTTGTCTTATTACACACAGAGCTATATATACACAAACATACATTTAGCCAGACAGGTATCTCCCGAGTCCATGTGCAGGATCTTTATTCATCTCGCGACTGGAAATACCTGAAGTTATAAAACCAAGCAACAAAAGAGATTCTTGTGCAGGGATGGGATGCTGACCTACAGAACTAATGAAACAGAGGTCACTCTGCTGATGTCTGACATGCCCCTGCTGGGTCAGAGCTAGCGCTCCCCAATTAGCAGGGAGCATCAGGTTTTCCGATTGCAGAGATATGAGCCTCACTCAGCGAGGAGTTTCGGATCTCTGCAGAGAGACCACTACTTCCATGCAGAGTAGGGTTGCCACCTTTCCATTAAAGCGAAACCTGAACACTCTAGCGACACGCTGACATTTTTGGGGGAGAATGAATCGCGGCCCATTCATATGTAAATATCACAGTTGAGACTTTTTTCAGTGCCAGGCCAGTAGCCCCTATCTTAATTTTGGTTGCCCCTGTCTGCCTGACCTCTTGTGTCCGGGTTTCTGCTGTCATGAAACTCAGACACAGCATTCAAAACCCAGACTGTCCGGGTGAATCCTGGACAGGTGGCAACCCTAATGCAGAGTGCAAGGGCCCTTCTCTGCAGCATGCCGGCAGGGGAGGTGTTTTTTTTTCCCACTTAGGTAGCCATACACAGCTTGAATTTTGGCTGGTTCCTGCTGAATCGGCCGTGGTGGCCCTGCCTGCACCTCGACAAGCTTCAGGTGGAAAATTGTCCTCCGCACAGATGCAGTCACTGGTTAGGTATTCCGATAGCCGTGGGAACGGTCAATTTGGGCTTAATAAATAAAAAAACTATTTGCATGTATAAAAAAACAGGGGAGCACGCAGCCAATAGAATGGGCCAATCCCTCTGACACCAGCCAAAGGTTTCAGTTGGGAAACCCCTTTAAGATGTGCTATGAATTCAGCTTGTCTTTTCAGGAGCTGTCAGTGGGATTTGTGAGTTCCGCTGGGCCGTTGGATTTTTTTAGGTTTGTGCTTATAAACCGGCAGGGGAAGGGTTACTGGCACAACGGGGCTTTTATTTTTATTTTATAATCTGCCCCACAGACATAAAGCTGGAAGTCTACCCTTGTCCTGTCCACATATGTGTGTCAGTGTGTTAGTATGTGTGTACACACCCTGCTTCCTCCACCCTCCCTCCTTGTACAGTCCACGTGCCTAATCTCCCTGCCATGTGACCAGCTAGCGCAAGGCATGGAAACTAGGTCAGGATTTCGTAAACAGACCTGAGGGCGCTCTGCCAGGGACCAAGTGCCCTGTGCCGCCGGAGACCTGTTCCTTGCCACAAACCCATTCAGCGCCAGGCTTTTGAAAACATGCAATAACAATTATATGTTCATGTGTCAGAGACTAAATGCCCTGCTATACCACAAACCCACTCAGTGCCTGGTTCTCAGAAATGTGTAAGAGACTATGTACCCTCAACCACCATAGACCCATTCAGTGCCAGGCTCTTAGAAATGTGCAGAAGAGACTATGTACCATAGACCCTCTCAGTGCCAGGCTCTTAGAAATGTGCAGAAGAGACTATGCACCCTAGACCCACTCAGTGCCAGGCTCTTAGAAATGTGCAGAAGAGACTATGCACCCTAGACCCACTCAGTGCCAGGCTCTTAGAAATGTGCAGAAGAGACTATGCACCCTAGACCCACTCAGTGCCAGGCTCTTAGAAATGTGCAGAAGACACTATAAACCCTCAACCACCATACAACCATTCAGTGCCAGGCTCATGGAAATGTACAAAAGGGAAGAAGGACTCTGCAATACCACAAACCCATTCAGTGCTTGGCTCCTGGACATGGCCAAAAGGGACTATGTACCCTGCAATACCACAAACTCATTCAGTACACGGCTCTTGGAAATGTCCAATAGGGACTATGTACCCTGCAATACCGCAAACTCATTCAGTACCCAGCTCCTGGAAATGTCCAAGAGGGACTATGTACCCCTGCACCACCACAAACCCATTCAGTGCCCAGCTCCTGGAAATGTCCAAGAGGGACTATGTACTCTGCACCACCACAAACTCATTCAGTACCCAGCTC
The DNA here is from genome assembly GCF_000935625.1 of Nanorana parkeri. NCBI lineage: Eukaryota > Metazoa > Chordata > Amphibia > Anura > Dicroglossidae > Nanorana > Nanorana parkeri. Next base: position 61,970 of record NW_017308700.1, read on the forward strand.
CTGGAAATGTCCAAGAGGGACTATGTACTCTGCACCACCACAAACTCATTCAGTACCCAGCTCCTGGAAATGTCCAAGAGGGACTATGTACTCTGCACCACCACAAACTCATTCAGTGCCTGGCTCTTAGCAATATGCAATAACAGATACTCATTTAGTGCCAGAGACTATCTGCCCTGAACCACAACAAACCCATCCAGTGCCAAGCTGACAGAGACAATAAGAAATACCCAGTCAGTACCAGAAACGAGGAGCCCTGCACTGGTAGAGACTTGTTCCCTGACACATTCTATTTCAGTAATTAGTCAATATGCAGTAGCTGGCACCCATTCAGTGCCGTAAGTCTGCAACAAACTCCATCACTGCCAGACTCCCAGCATTGTTTAATAACTGGAACCAGTTCTCTGCCAGAGATACGGGCTCATTCATAAAACAACGCCCAGAAGAAAATGCTCACTGCTAAATGTGGTAATCCATAGCAACTCATTAGAATTGACTTAAAGCCGCACTTTAGGAATGATCTTGGATACTTACATTGGTCCAGCTTGGTTTGATGTATGTATCCATATCTGATCTCTGGAGGGCCACCGGGGATGCTAAAAATACAGTCAGCGCTGGTCTCCTCCGGTGGCAGCTCTGGTGACTTCCCCTCGGCACACTGAGCACAGGGAGGCTCTCTCTGGGTACCACCGGCATTTAGAGAATGTTTTGTACTTTTCTCAATGAATATAGGGTGTTCTCTGATTGGATGAGGTAGAGCAAAACTCTTTTTTAGTAAAAAAAAGTCAGATTTGGACATTATAGTGATGACTCACTGATAGTTGTGTGCTTGCTGAGGTTATACACACCATCTCAGATGCAACGTGTGCCTGGCAATGATTGTAAAATATATTACATTCAGTAGCTACCACGATGAACTTCAAATAGTACAGAATGTTCCACTCCCGGCCTTCACTTTACACGAATCGATTGGGAGTTCAGTTATGGACGGTTTTGTAAATTATAAAGTGGACCATGTTTAGTTGAGCCACCTGGCTATTACTTTACAGGCCTGCTAGGTAAGAATGGGGCTTGTTGCCAATGTTATTAATAGGAAAATTACCATAAAGGCCTGTGATGTCTCAGGTACGGCTTCCTCTCCAGCAAGGAGAACAGCGAGTAGCATAATGGTGTCATCACCAAATTTCATCCAGATCTGCCATTGGGCATGTGTCAATGGCATCGGTTTGAGATCCATCTGAGATTGTTCAGAATTCATTGACGGCTCCATTTGACCATCAGCTGACCTCCTTCGGACCTGCAGTTTATGTGCTTCAAGTGTGCTTTGCATTCACATAGATTTGTATGGCAATGCAAACCCTGTGGTCGAAAGTCAGTACACACAGGTCCTAAAGCTGCCATTTTTCCCCAGACATGGTGGCAACCCTAGTCTTGGTAGAAGGTCTAGGCCACCAGCAAGAACTGGGCTCTTTCAGAAGCTTCGAATGGGCGGACCTCTAAGCGTTTTTTTTGGGTTGGCCCTGCTCTTTGTTCACTATCACTGAACATATCCAGTTAATTATGTTTATTACCAGAGACCTGTCTTCTGCCACACACCCGCTCACTGCCAGGCTACAGTAATTCATACCACTGGACTGATAATCCCCGGAATAGAACTGCCCGTCCTGCCAATGACCTGCTCACAACCACAGACCCATTCACTGCCAGGCTACAGTAATTCATACCACTCAACTGCAATTCCCTGGAATAGAACTGTTCATCCTGCCAATGACCTGCTCACCACCACATACCCATTTACTGCCAGGCTCTCAGTGTCATACCACTCCACATGGGGGATGTAGGAAGATATGGGTCTTACTTAAAGAGCCCGCAGGAAGTGTTGGGTTGGGATGAGCTAGGTGTTTGCAGGAAAGAGGTCAGCCATGCTGTTGGCTACTCTTTTAATAGGGACGTGCAGAGTCCACTGAATGTGTGCTGAAGTAAAAAAAGGAAATCGGTCAATCTTATTGGCTGCTGCGCTTACTTAGTACATACTGTAGTCTGCACTTGGCACTATACTGTGCCGAACACCCATTCAGTGTTTTATACGTCGCATGTATAGGATGGTAGATACATTCTGCATGCTAAGTAAATTCATAACGACTCTTTATGTGCCTGCAAATGATAAGTCATACTGAATATCTGAATATACGGGCTCCGTTGGCCAGCCAAACCCATGGGGAAAATTATACTGGAATCAGAAGTAACTTCTGCAAAAAATTCCCTGCTGGTTTCTATTGGTTCCTGGACTTTGCACTTTAGTGAGTAAGTTTTCTAGTGCCTGTTGACTATCTAACATTGTTGGATTACCTACAATGCCTACACAGTGCCTGGCACACAGCCCTGTACAATGCTAGTGACCCATTCACCGGCTTCTTTTTTGATAAGGCAAAGAGCAAAGTGTAGTAACTCATAACAGCCAATCAAAATGCATCTTCAGCTGCGCTGATGTCAGAAAGTTGATGGGCCGCCACAAGTCACTGTACTCTGAACATCAGTACTGCTCTTTGCACTGCGTAGGCAGTCCACATACCCACACACTGGCACGCACCATCCAGGCTCGCGTGTATTATTTTGAAACGTGTGATTGATACCTTAAAGGGGAACTACTGTCCTGTTACACTGTCCTGACATGCATGTTCTGAAAGTGACTGCTAAAGTGGAAGGGTCTGCCTTCATATGTGAACATGATCAGACTTGGTGTTTTAATAGGAAGACCCGGCATCTCTGTACGTGTGTAAGCTCTTCGACGGTCTCTCGCTAGACATCAAGCTCCTATTGCAAGGGATGCCGGTAATTAGATTTTATGTTTCGTGCAGACTTCTGGGAACAGCAGTGAGACAATTACAGGTGGTGAGAGGCAAACAAAATTCCTAAAAAGGCCATTATAGGATGATCAGGTGCTCTTGTTGGTTTGTGTGAAGAGGAGGTTTGGCAAACTCCAAGTTGGAACTTTTCAAATCAGTCCAATGGACTTCTACCTAAATTGTTAGATCGTAAGCCTCCTTAAAGACTCCCATTCTAATGATTTAGGTGTAAGTCCATTATCCTAGCCGAGGTCTCTTGGATGGTGGGAATAAAGTCAAACCCTCAAAGAACCTCCCACCAACTCTATACAACTTTGAGCTCTGTAAGGCCAAAATTGTGACCACTGGGCCAGCTTGGCGCCCCATGACTGGTGACCCTTCCAGGGTTTTATTTTTACTATAAACATATTTGGAAGACAATCTAGAGGTGATCCAGCCACTCAGTAGTCACTGTGCCGTGCTATGCCATAGAACTGTTCATTACCAAACACTAACCCTCTGTCCAGTGGCAGAGACTCCATCAAAATCCCTTCTTGCTGTTTAAGACCCTGAAGTAACACCCAGGAAAACCTTCTCTCCCACAAGGTCGGCCCTCAGGGCATAAGTCCCTTCTTCCTGTTTAAGACCCGGAACTAGCACCCAGAATTACCTTCTCTCCAACACATTTGGCCCTGAAGACAAAAGTCCCTTCTTGCTGTTAAAGTCCCTGAAGTAACACCCAGAAAAACCTTCTCTCCCACAAGGTCGGCCCTCAAGGCAAAAGTTCCTTTTGCCCATTTAAGACCTAAAACTAGCACCCAGAATCACCTCTCCCACGCGATTACCCTCAGGGCAAAGGTCCCTTCTTCCTGTTTAAGACCCGGAACTAACACCCAGAATCACCCACGCGATTGGCCTTCAAGGCAAATACTCAAAGGCAAGTTTTTTTTCTTAGGTTGTGTTTTTTTCTTTAGCACAAAAGAAAAGGATGGGGAGGTCATTGTCTCCTGGTGAGGAACTCTGAGAATGCACAAGGATCACGTGTATTATCTTCCTGTTTCCTTATTAGTCTTCTCTACAGTATGTCATTTCACATTGCCACTGGCTTCCTTGTAGATCTCAGTGACTCCTCAGGTCCTACCAGTGTCATTGGGTTCAGGTTCACCTGGCGGTCTATACATTTCGGTCAGAACACGTCCCCTTTAAAGCATAGCTGCAACTTGGTTAGGCAGAACTGTCAGATACAAAATTCTATACTACTAGCGACCATTCTTTGGACCTGTAATGGATAGGGAGGGAACGGGCAAACAGGGCTGCTCAAAAGTGGATCAGCTGGAATGGCATTTCGTAGATTGGCAGTGAACTGGCACTTGTTCAGTAGCACATGGGACCAGGACGCAGGAGCTGGGCCTAATGTGGATGACCTGAGGAGTCAACCTTCTCTCCGATGAATGGGGGGAGCCCATAAACTACCCCAGATAGTTCAGACACTAGAGCAGGCACAAGACCAGATATGCATCGCTTCAACATGCTGACCGACAGAATTGTGAACATTGTCGTTTGGATGGAGCGGATACTTTAAAAGCCTGTGAATGCATATATAGTTCTGTGCTGCCTTGTATTTCATCAAATCTGCCTAACAACGTAGAGCTGTGCTTTGTATTCTCTGCACTGCTATTGAAGAACAAGGTTACCTAATATTCTGCTATTTTGTTGCCTTTAGCATTTTGACAGAATGAACCATATCCTTCTCACATTCCTGTGCGGCACACCTTCACATCACCGTACATACAATGGCCCATAATTCAACCCAGCACCCCTTCCTGAAATGTGCTCCTACCAATGGCAACCAATCATCCTCCAGATATCATTTGTATCACTCGACAATGAAAGAAAGACTGAACACAACCACAACAACTTACTGATTTTGGGGTTATAGTTACAAAGTAAATAAATAAACGAGAGAGATAAAGAGATAGATAGATAGATGAGAGAGATAGATGGATAGAGAGAGAGAAATAGAGAGAGAGATAGATAGATAGAGAGATATATATATAAAGAGAGAGAGAGAGATGGATGGATATAGATAGATGGATAGAGAGATAAAGAGAGAGAGATGGATGGATATAGATAGATAGATAGATAGATAGATAGATAGATAGATGGATAGAGAGATAAAGAGAGAGATGGATGGATAGAGATAGATAGATAGATAGATAAAGAGAGAGATGGATGGATAGAGAGATGGATGGATATAGATAGATGGAGATAAAGAGAGATAAAGAGATAAATATATAGAGAGAGAGATGGATGGATATAGAGAGAGAGAGAGAGAGATAAAGAGAGAGATGGATGGATGGCTAGAGATAGATAGATAGATAGATAGATAGATAGATAGATAGATAGATAGGTTTTGGACTGATTGATTGATAAATAAATAGATAGGATTTCTAAAAAGTATATCTGCTACAATATAAATCTTGAATGTTTGGAAATATATACATTGTGTGTCCTGGTGATCATTAATAAATCATTATTATAGAATTTTTATTGATCCTCCCCCATGTGACCAGCCTTCCATACACTCTGATTGGATGCTTGGGGTCAATGCCGCTTCCTACAATGCATTTCTACCTAGCCCCCCCCCCCCCAATTGTATAACCCCCATGAAGTTGGATAACAGCGGATGATGTTATGAATAGTTTACATAATAGTGAGCTGAGTAATCACTCCCCACCTACACCAGGCAGGTAAATCTTGGAGGAATTATGCCGGTTTTGTAATGCTGACGAGATCAGAGGAGAGAGAGGCCTTGCTAAGGATTTGATAATTAGGGTGGGGGTGAGAGAGAGAGAGATCAGTCATTAGCCAGCACGTGTGCCACATAACTACACGTGAATTGTTCTCCCTTGAAGTCATATTTTCAGGAAGTGTTGGGCAATGCCGTCACGTTTTCTCATTTTCTAGGGCAAGTAAGAACTGACAGCTGGTGAGGAAGCAGCGTCAAGCGGTGCCCGCAGGAGGCCGTTCCCGGGTCCCCGTAGTCGGGAGAGGGGGGGGCCCACACATAACTGCTGCTTCCCGCTGTGAGATCACATGACATGCCGTACAGGTTGAAGCACCATCCTTCCCTTCTTAGACATTGTTCTTCTCTTTCTCTGCTGTCTTAGCTTCTTTTTGGGCTATTTAGCATGAACAAACTCTGCCCATTCTATTGAACATCTGATGCAGGATGTTGAAGGGGGTCAGATGAAATGTGAGAGGAGGTACTCGGGGGTGGGGTAAGCTTTGTACAGCTGCACAGGGGCCCTTTTAGGAATTATAGGCCCTGTTATGCAAGATTTGGGTCAGGAGGGTGCTGGAACCCCTCCCCTGGACATGGCTCATTCTGATGTCCTAATTGTTCTGATGTCAGGTTGCATATTATGTATTTTCCGATACTAAAATGTATTTACCTCTTTGTTGTAAAGCGGTAAATATGAAATACTACATCATAAAATGTCACATTTGCCACTTGCGGCCAGCAGATCATGAGCCTCTTTTTCTTGCAATGTTGTGACTTAGCAAGGAAGATCAGGCACACACAGCTGTATGACTAAGAGGAGGGATAGAGCCCCCTCCCTCTCTCCTAGCAGAGACAGGACTATCAAGATTAGTCAGTTGCACACAGGCTGCCAACAATCATGAAATGAATGTAGAACTTTCTTTAAAAGACCTTCCCGGGATTAAATGTTTATGATGAAATATTACGCCAGGGGTGGGCAACCTCGGCCCTCCAACTATGGTGCACCTACAAAATCCCATCATGTCTCTTCCTCTGGGAGTCATGTCTGCGGCTGTCGGAGTCTTGCAATGCATCATGGGACTTATAGTTCCATAACAGCTGGAGTGTTGAGGTTGCCTGTACACTCACACATACATATATATATATGTACAGTATATATCCATAACGATGTACCCTAAGCATTAATTGTAACAACCAACCAGCCTTCTTCTAGTTGCTATGCGTTACTGTCATTTATACATTGCTCTCTTCTACCCTCATAAATGATTCCGATCGTTATTGATGTCATGATTACGCAGCTGGGTCACCTTACGTGTCATCGGTACCTGTCACATAACTAATCTTAGATAATATGGTGCCAGGGATTTCATGCTCTCCTTGGATGGGAGACGTGGCAACATTTTAGGAGGTTTTGTTTCTCCTTCCGATGGATCCACATAAATGTTGGGAGAAGTCGAGGTGGATGGATTTTTCTTTTGAACCTATAGAAGGCCACATAGTAGGAAGAGTCTTGCCCCTATAAGATAGCTGGGACATGCCATCACCTTCAGATGGTACGCACCTCCCGGTCTGCAGCGATATATATTATTTGCACTCCGGGTGCCCACCTTGAACCGTATTAGTACATGAAATGTGGGACTTGTAATGTTCATTTTGTATAAACGTCTAGGAATGGAATACGGGGCATGGTATGGAACCAATCAGATCTGACCTATATTTGTAATCCCAATCTAGCAAAAGGAGTTGAAAGTTTACTGGGTGCTTGAGAAACATACACCAGATTACGCGCCTCTGTGGGCTTATTCTGGGAGCCTGAAAGTTACAGCATCCATTGGATTAATTCCAAGAGTAGGTTAGTCATAGCACCTAAAAACCTCCTACTGGACTAATCCCAGGAGTAAGGTAGTCAAAGCACACAAGAAACCCCTCCAATTAACTAATTCAAGAAGTATGGTAGCCACAGCACCTAAGACATACCCACTGGACTGATTCCAGGAGTAAGGTAATCACAGCACCTACAAACCTCCTACTGGATTCATTCCAGGAGCCAGGTACACAAAACACCTAAGAACCCCCTAATATACTAATTCAAGAAGTACAGTAGCCACAGCACCGGAGGACCCTCCACTAGACTAATTACAAGAGTCATGTAGTCATGGCACCTAAGAAGCACCCTCTAGATGCATTCTAGGAGTAAGGTATTCAAAGCACCTAAGAACCCCCTACTGGACTAACCCCAGTAGTAAGGTAGTCACAGCACCTTAGAACTCTCCAGTGGAGTAATTCCAGGAGTATGGTAGTCACAGCACCTTAGAAGCCAATTACAGGAATCAGGTAGTCATGGCACGTAGAAAGCACCCACTGCTCTCATTCCAGAAGTAAGGTAGTTACAGAGCCTAAGAATCCTTCACTGGACTAATTCCAGGGGTAAGGTAGTCGCAGTACTCACAAACACCCTACTGGTCTAATTCTAGGGGTAAGGTGGTCACAGTACTCACAAGCACCCTACTGGTCTAATTCCAGGGATAAGGTGGTCACAGTACTCACAAGCACCCTACTGGACTAATTCCAAGAGCCAGGTACTCAAAGCATCTAAGAACCCCCCAAAGGGGTTAATCATAGAAGTCACGCCACCTAAGAACCCCTCAATTGACTAATTTCTATTATAAAGGTGGTCACAGCATCTGGGACCCTCTTCCCAGCTGGACAAATTCCAGGAACCAGATAGTCGCAGCTCCTAGGAACCCCCTAATGGACTAATTCCAGAAGTAAGGAAGTCATGGAAACTGAGAACTCCCACTGGACTAATTCCAGGAGCCAGATAGTGATAGAACTTAAAAAACATTAAACTGGACAAATTCCAAGAGCCATATGGTCATAGCACCTATTAACTCACCCCATCCCTGAACTCATTCCAGGAGCAAGGTAGTCTTAGCACCTAGTAACTTCCCCAGCTAGACTTATTCCAGGAGCCAGGTGGTCACAGAGCCAGATGGTCACAGAGCCAGGTGGTCACGGAGCACATGCCCAAACCAAGCTTTTGCCTTTTTTGTATTAACAATGGACGCACAGCTTGCTTTGGCTCACATACAAGATCCCACCGGCTTCTAGACTTGGCAGCTTCATTTGACCCTCCGCCTCCTCATCTCAGCACAGTTTTGCCCCAATCTAAGTCGGCACACAATTCACCAGCATTTGCACATTTCTTTTGTACTGTTAAGAGTTTTTACTTGTACATAATGTAAACAAGAACAGTTCTTGTCCTGTGTTAGCCAGTAGTTCAGAGCGCGGGGTTCTGAAAGCTGGATGCTAAAGAGTGAGTTTCCCATATAATGCAGCTGGAAGAGTGAGACTCCCACTGCTGCTGCAGGATGGCTGCACGTTGGGTAGCTGAAACTTATAACCCAAAGCCCAGAGATCTCACCAGTGGATTTGCCAAGCAATAGGAAAAGCCATTGGGTCCATGGAGCGCAACAACCTCCACTCATGAGATAAATATATAAATTTTGGGTGGACTGACCCTTTGATTGCTACGGCAGCCCTGACTCTCTTTGTCTGTCTCTCCCGGTTGGGAACAAATTACTTCCGATGAATTGTACGGCTCACCTGCTGCTGCTACTCAATCTACACGCCTTCCTGCCTTGCACATGGACATAAGTTACACAACGCCTGCACAGCTGCTATTGCTCCTATACAGTTGCAACAAGGCTTGCATGCAGGTAGATCAGAGCGTTAGCCAGTGGCCACTTACCTGTTTGGCCCCAGCAGCTGGTCACCCCGATGCTTTTGGCTCGCCGTTGTTTTGCGTGTGTGTGTTTCTCTCCTCCTGTTGTGTGTGCTTTACTTTCCTGGCATCACTCTTTTCGCTCTCTCTGTTTCTCTCTCTCTTTGAGAATGTGTGTTAGTGGGTCAGACATTGCATAACCAAACGTCACAATCAGTGTGTGTCTGACAGAGGATGGGGGCTGAGGAGAGACAAGGAGGGGAGGAGGAGAGACAGAGGAGCAGCAGACACACATACACAGAAATAAAGGGATAAACCTGTAAAAATAGACCCATTGTCTACCCTGCGGAGCTTACAATCTACTAAAGATGTGCTTTTGTGCTGCTTGTGTTGCACTACATGTACATAGACGAGCACCTGCTGACTACTCTTTGTGAGAATACATTTATTCAGGGGCAGCAAGTCATGTCAGCGAACATTGGTGCTACTGTGAGGTCATTTGTTTCTAATAGAAGGACAGGAGTAGGGCCACCGTAAAAATCTCATTGCTCTCGACTTTCTGAAATTGAAATGGGGAGTACCTTCTAATGACCTGCCAGACCCCTAAATAGATGTCATGGTTACCCTTCATGTGACAAAACGGAGGCCTAAAATCCTGCATTTCCTGCATTTTCCCTCTAAATGTGAAATTAAACCTTCTGATGTCATACATTAGTTGGCGGGGCTTTGGGTACAGAGAGTGATGCCCCACATTAGGGTCCCTGCACTAACCTTGCCTTGAACCTTCAAAATACCCTTCACACTAACCTTCCCTATAACCGTAACAGCTACCCTCACATAACCCCAACACTATCCTTCATACTAACCCCTCCTTGAAACCCCACAAGACCCTTCACAATAACCTGTCCTGGAACCCTAACACTATCCTTCACAACAACCCTTCCTGTAACTGTAACACCTACCCCCACAATAACCCCAACACTATCCTTCATACTACCCCTCCCAGTAACTGTAACACCTACCCTCACATAACCCCAACCCTATCCTTCATACTAACCCTTCCTTGAAACCCCACAAGACCCTTCACAATAACCTGTCCTGGAACCCTAACACTATCCTTCACAACAACCCTTCCTGTAACTGTAACACCTACCCCCACAATAACCCCAACACTATCCTTCATACTACCCCTCCCAGTAACTGTAACACCTACCCTCACATAACCCCAACCCTATCCTTCATACTAACCCTTCCTTGAAACCCCACAAGACCCTTCACAATAACCTGTCCTGGAACCCTAACACTATCCTTCACAACAACCCTTCCTGTAACTGTAACACCTACCCCCACAATAACCCCAACACTATCCTTCATACTACCCCTCCCAGTAACTGTAACACCTACCCTCACATAACCCCAACCCTATCCTTCATACTAACCCTTCCTTGAAACCCCACAAGACCCTTCACAATAACCTGTCCTGGAACCCTAACACTATCCTTCACAACAACCCTTCCTGTAACTGTAACACCTACCCCCACAATAACCCCAACACTATCCTTCATACTACCCCTCCCAGTAACTGTAACACCTACCCTCACATAACCCCAACCCTATCCTTCATACTAACCCTTCCTTGAAACCCCACAAGACCCTTCACAATAACCTGTCCTGGAACCCTAACACTATCCTTCACAACAACCCTTCCTGTAACTGTAACACCTACCCCCACAATAACCCCAACACTATCCTTCATACTACCCCTCCCAGTAACTGTAACACCTACCCTCACATAACCCCAACCCTATCCTTCATACTAACCCTTCCTTGAAACCCCACAAGACCCTTCACAATAACCTGTCCTGGAACCCTAACACTATCCTTCACAACAACCCTTCCTGTAACTGTAACACCTACCCCCACAATAACCCCAACACTATCCTTCATACTACCCCTCCCAGTAACTGTAACACCTACCCTCACATAACCCCAACCCTATCCTTCATACTAACCCTTCCTTGAAACCCCACAAGACCCTTCACAATAACCTGTCCTGGAACCCTAACACTATCCTTCACAACAACCCTTCCTGTAACTGTAACACCTACCCCCACAATAACCCCAACACTATCCTTCATACTACCCCTCCCAGTAACTGTAACACCTACCCTCACATAACCCCAACCCTATCCTTCATACTAACCCTTCCTTGAAACCCCACAAGACCCTTCACAATAACCTGTCCTGGAACCCTAACACTATCCTTCACAACAACCCTTCCTGTAACTGTAACACCTACCCCCACAATAACCCCAACACTATCCTTCATACTACCCCTCCCAGTAACTGTAACACCTACCCTCACATAACCCCAACCCTATCCTTCATACTAACCCTTCCTTGAAACCCCACAAGACCCTTCACAATAACCTGTCCTGGAACCCTAACACTATCCTTCACAACAACCCTTCCTGTAACTGTAACACCTACCCCCACAATAACCCCAACACTATCCTTCATACTACCCCTCCCAGTAACTGTAACACCTACCCTCACATAACCCCAACCCTATCCTTCATACTAACCCTTCCTTGAAACCCCACAAGACCCTTCACAATAACCTGTCCTGGAACCCTAACACTATCCTTCACAACAACCCTTCCTGTAACTGTAACACCTACCCCCACAATAACCCCAACACTATCCTTCATACTACCCCTCCCAGTAACTGTAACACCTACCCTCACATAACCCCAACACTATTCTTCATACTAACCCTTCATTGAAACCCCACACGACCCTTCACAATAACCTGTCCTGGAACCCTAACACTATCCTTCACAACAACCCTTCCTGTAACACCTACCTACCCCCACAATAACCCCAACACTATCCTTCATACTAACCCTCCCAGTAACTGTAACACCTAATGTATCCCTAACACTATCCTTCATATACACCCACCCAGTAACTGTAACAACTACCCTCACATTAACCCAACATTATCCTTCACAACAACCCTTCCTGTAACACCTACCCTCACAGTAACCCTAACACTAACCTTCCCTTGAAACCCCACAAGACCCAATACAATATCCAAAGATGTGGAGAAAAAAAAAGACAAAGACATTGCACCACCAAAGGAATACCTCCCTGGAGCCAGTTATCAAGGGGAGAACCTTGGATAGCTTGACTAGGGTTTTCTGTTTGGTTAGTTGTCCCAAGAGCGGGACACATTTAGTTTTATGTAGGTGGGGGGATCACAAGCCAGGCAGGTCAGGGATGTGCTTGCCTATTGCGGGACTTGGGTGGGCTCCTAACAATACTAAATACTGCCCTACGACGAAGATTTGGACAACGATGAAGGAGGAGATGGTGTTTGAAAAGTCATGGGAGCCAAGTTTCCCTTTTCCCTAGCCATTGCCTAAGCATACCCACTTAGGCAAGTTAAATACCATGGGGGCCAATGGCAGGTACTGTGTATTGGGTGAGTTGTGGCACCCCTAAATTGAGAATTGTTAAGGTATTGTCAGGGGCCTGGTATGTAACCAGATCTGAACCCAGGGCCTCTGCTGTGGCTGGCAGTGGTTCTACCTACTGAGCCACCTTAGAACCTTGGATAGCTTCTTACCTGATCTCCTGTGTTATCCTCAGGTAAACCTAATTTCTGCTGAACTCTGAACTCCTTGCTCCTCCCTTGAACTTCCTATTTAAGCCATGCCTCTGCACTTCCTGTTTGCCAGATTATTGTGCTCCTGCCAATATCTTGCTTCCTGCTCCTTCTGTGACACAGCCCGCTCATACTGCTAACCGTGTGCCGATCTTTGGCTGCTGATTCACTGACTACTCTCATCGTCTTCCACTTCATACCTGATCCCTTTGGGTACTGACCTCAGCTTCATCTCTGACTACGGTTCTGCCTGCTCTTACACTACCACCGCCTGCTTGTGTACCGAACCCAGCTTGTTTCACCACAAATTTGCCTGCTGTTTCAGCTACTGGACTGCGAGCCTGATCCCAGATCGTGACATCAGTATTCCGTTATTATGTTTAGTGTTATGGAACTTGTTTACGGCTATTTACACTGGATATGTGTAAAATTCGGAAGTTGATTATATATATAAAATTATAAAGCAAAATTAATCTACAATGTCTGTGTGGTTATTGATAAGAGCAGTAGGTGGAGCCCTTTGGCCCTACCCCAGGTCAAGATGGTCCTTCCAAATGAGGGATGACATGGAGTACCCAACTCAATATCCAACTCAATATCATACTGAGAGCTCACCAACACTCATATAAAAATTGCCCCAAGCCAGATGTCGCAATCAAGCGCACCCAGCGGAGCATTTGGTTTACGTCTCCCAAAAATGAAGGTGGATTTTAGTGTCTGAAGACTTTGACACTACAGACCTCAATCCCCCTACAGGATGTGCTGATGTTTAATCTGTAATAAACATTCTAATAAGTCCTGTAAATTTGCATCAATATGATTATCGTTCTCCTCGGACCTCTATAGGAGAAGCCTGAGTAACTGGCTTGGTTACTAAGCTTCAGCAGAAAAGCGTCTCTGGAAATAATATGAAAAAGTCAAAAACGATATCTATGGAGGGCAGCAAATTACAATTATAAGTCCGAAGAACAGACTCTGTTTACAGTTACACATGTAACATAGGCTTGTTGTACAGTGCACTGTAGAACATATGCTCTAATATACAGATGTGATAAAGGAACATTGTACAGTGGACTGTAGAACGTATGTTCTAATATACAGATATCATAAAGGAACATTGTACAGTGGACTGTAGAACGTATGTTCTAATATACAGATATCATAAAGGAACATTGTACAGTGGACTGTAGAACGTATGTTCTAATATACAGATATCATAAAGGAACATTGTACAGTGGACTGTAGAACGTATGTTCTAATATACAGCTATCATAAAGGAACATTGTACAGTGGACTGTAGAACATATGTTCTAATATACAGATATCATAAAGGAACATTGCACTGAGCACTGCAGAGCCCATGTTATAACATAGAGATATACTAGAGGCAGATTGTACACTGGGGTAGAAAGCATATTCTCTAATATACAGATATAATGAAGGCACATTGCACTGCAGAGCCTATGCTCTAACATGGAGATATACTAGACAGAGATACTATACTACTAGAGATAACACTGTAATATACAGATATATTAGAGGCACAATGCACTGCATAGCTCATGTTGCAATATACAGATATATCAGATGTGCATTGTACACTGGGCTGGAGAGCATATTCTCTAATATACAGCTATAATGAAGGCACATTGCACTGCGGAGCTTGTGCTCTAATATACAGTTATACAAGAGAGGCATTGTAACATGGACTTCAAAAATAATGCTCTATTATACATTAGATGCACACAATACAGTGGACTGCAGAGCTCATGCTGTAATATACAGATATACCAGAGCTACATTGTACACTGCTGGACTGGAGAGCATATGTTTAATAGACAGAAATAAGAGGACATAATAAACTGGGCTGCAGAGCTCATGCTCTAATGTACAGATATAACAGAAGGGTGGTATGCACACAACTACAAACGTTATCCTCCTATACACATGTATAAAAGATGGACGTTGTGCCCTGGACTGCAGTGCGTATGCTCATACAGACATGACAGGGGGGCATTACGCTGTTCTGCAGACAGGAGGGAGGGCAGATCCACTCTATGCTCTTACATGGAGATAATGTGTTTCTGGGGGGGCTAGAGTTAACCTAAATCCTGAGAACCAATACAATCGTTGGTATTTCATAAGATATGTTCTGCATCTAGAGCACTGGCAAGACTTTTTTTTCCACAACTATCAGTGAGCATTGGAAACAGAGTTTTAGTACATTATGTTCTTGGCTGTTCTTTAGAGCTTATGCAGTAATATATGTGATATATTAGAGAGAAGTGCCAGTGTACTATATGATGTTCTGAAGAGCTTGTATTCTGATGTAAAGGAGTAACTAGGGACACGAAGATACAGTATATTCATGTTCCTGTTCTTTCCAAAGAGCTTATGTTCTATATACAGATTTTATTTAGGACAGGCAGTTACTATATAATATACTATACCATTGTATATAATAGTATAATATCCTATAACGGGGGGCAGATACTCAGAGTTTACTATATCGCTACCTGTTCTTCGCGGCTTCATTTACAGATATAATGAAGGCACGTACAGATACAGCGTATAATGCTCCTAGATGTATTTTAGAGCTTAGGTTCTAATCTACATATATATGGAGAAGAACAAGTAGTTCTAGCTTAGTATATTTTATGATGTTCTTTAGAGCCTATGCTCTAATATACAATTATAACACAGGCCCTTAAAATATCTTCTGTCCCTGGCAGCCCTGTAGAGCTTATGCTCTAATTCGCCGATAAAACTGAGGACAGGAAGGTATAGTATAATATGTTCCTGGCTGCTCTTTGGAGCTTAGCAGCATTTCTATACCACTATAACTGGGGGCAGGTAGTCTGAGTTTATTATATTACTACCTTCTTCAGAGCTTAATTTACACACGTAGGCGAGGGGGGCACATGCCAATTCAGCGAATAATGCTCCTAGATGTGTATTAGAGCTTATGTTCTAATGTGCAGATATAAGGGGAAGAACAAGTAGTTCTAGCTTAGTATATTCTATGTTTTTCTTTAGAGCCTTTGCTCTAATATACAATTATAGCACAGGCCCTTAAAATATCTTCTGTCCCTGGCAGCCCTGTAGAGCTTATGTTCTAATGTACAGATATAAAGGTAAGAACAAGTAGTTCTAGCTTAGTATACTCTATGATGTTCTTTAGAGCCTATGCTCTAATATACAATTATAACACAGGCCCTTAAAATATCTTCTTTGCCTGGCAGCCCTGTAGAGCTTATGTTCTAATCCGCAGATAAAACAGAGGGACAGCATTTCTATACCACTATAACTGGGGGCAGGTAGTTTCTGTTTACTATATTACTACCTTCTTCAGAGCTTAATTTACAAAAGAAGCGGGGGCACAAGCAGATACAGCGTATAATGCTCCTAGATGTATTTTAGCGCTTATGTTCTAATACACATATATATGGAGAAGAACAAGTAATTCTAGCTTAGTATATTCTATGCTGTTCTTTAGAGCCTATGCTCTAATGAACAATTATAAAACAGGCCCTTAAAATATCTTCTGTCCCTGGAAGCCCTGTAGAGCTTATGCTCTAATTGACAGATAAAACTGAGGGACAGGCAGTTATAGTATAATAAGTTCCTGGCTGTTCTGTGGAGCTTAGCAACCTTTCTATACCACTATAACTGGGGCAGGTAGTCTGAGTTTATTATATTACTACCTTCTTCAGAGCTTAATTTACACACATAGGCAGGGGGGGGGCCCATGCCAATACAGCGAATAATGCTCCTAGATGTATTTTAGAGCTTAAGTTCTATTACACAGATATAAGAGGAAGAAGAAGCAGTTGAAGTATATTATGGTCTATGCCGTTCTTTAGAACGAATGTTCTAGTATATTATTATAACATGAGTGCAGGCCCCTAAAATATATTCTGTTCCCGGCAGCTATGCAGAGCTTATGCTCTACATACAGATATTACTCAGGACAGGCAGTTACAGTTTATTATATTTTATTATACAACAGTATAACAAAAGGAACAAAAGAGAGCGCCTCCATAGTGTAAAAATGTTATTTAATAGTAAAAACACGCAGCTCTAAGGCTGTACTTACAACAGTTTGGTAGAATAAAAACCAGTAGAACAAGGTGAGAGGACGGAACCCCTGGCAGGGAGAATCTGGAGCGATGTAAAACACCAGTAACCTCGATCCCTGTGTTGGTAAACGGTTTATGCGTTTCTGGGACACGCCCCCTTCATCAGAACCTGAATGGTTCCCCAGAAACGCGTACACCGTTTACCAACACAGGGGAGCGGCACAAGCGTATAATGCTCCTAGACAGTGATGTAACTATAGCCATAGCAGCCCATGCGACTGCTATGGGGGCCCAAGGGTGGGAAGGGGGCCCCACTAAAGAGGTTGTCTGATGTCACCATTCTAGAAGAGCTGAGGTCACATGCATGCTTTGGGAATCGTGCTGTCCCTATCCACAAATCTCCTTTGCATCTGTAGAGTAGATTTATTGCATTTCGAGCTTCTGCTCACCCATTATTGTTTGTTTAGAGACCACTAAACCCCAATGTTCAGCACTTGTTGGCTGGAGTGGTAAATGGGATGGGAGAGTTGCCTGTCCTTGATTTAATTTTACTTTATGTTAGGATCAATTACACTGTTGACCCAGTTGAGACTTTCAAGTGTCAAAGATAGAGGTCGCTGGAGGGTACCATCAACATTTTGCTATGGGGCTCCATAAATTGTAGTTATGCCCCTGCTCCTAGATGTATATTAGAGCTTATGTTCTAGTGTGCAGATATAAAGGGAAGAAAAAGCAGTTGTAGTTTAGTATAGTCTATGCTTTTCTTTAGAGCAGGGGTGCCCAAAATGACGAGCTACATGAGATCTACCAACGAAAAAACCCCTCCCTCGCTCTCTCTCTCTCCTGGCTGTTCTCCTCGCTCTCCTGGCTGTCTCTCCTTGATCATCCTCCTGGCTGTCTCTCCTCTCTCTCCTGGCTGTCATTCCTTGTTTTCTCTCCTGGCTGTCTCTCTTCACTCTCTTGGCTGTCTCTCCTTGCTCTCTCCCCTGGCTGTCTCTCCTCTCTCTCTTTCCTGGCTGTCTCTCCCCGCTCTCTCCCCTGGCTGTCTCTCCTCTCTCTCTTTCCTG